>NW_005842818.1:465475-474534 GCF_000455745.1 Alligator sinensis | reverse complement strand
GCTGTGTGTGCAGTTTTCATTGCTTCCTTTGTGCATGCATTGTCCCCCCCTTGTATCACATGCTGCATGTTACTTCTGAACTGCAGCAGAATATTTTCCACTTTAGAGGCATTCTCCTCTATGGCTCCCTTCTCATCACCCTGAAAGACCTTTAGAAGGCCTGCAGAGGAGAAGATCAGTTATTGCTAATTTTCTGAAATAATCATGGACTTGAAATGAAGGTAAACACGTGGACCAAAGTATAGCTGGGCAATGTGATAGGAGGTCACTGATAGGAAGACTTTTAGTGTTGATGACCTCACTAGAGAGAACAGCTCCCTTTTCTGTATGGAGGGGAAGACAGACCTGGGTCTTTTCCTGTGGTCTTCAGTGGTACCGTGCTTGCTGGTGTGGTCTGAGCTGGTATTTGCAGTTTTCCTATGACTCCCGTGTTGCTTTGTTTCATTATAGCTGTAGAAACTGGAATGTGTTTTCACAAACGAGAAGCAAATCCAAGTCCTTCTCTTATGAAAGTTGGCTCTTCAATGTAATGTTGAAGGTGCTTCACAGAACTAGTTTTACAATTCACCCAATGCTATATTTAATAGCATATTTCCAAAAATCAGCCTTCTAAAATTGCGGAGTGCATCTTTTTAGCAGGAAAGCGGGCTTTTTTTTCTGAAACCGGAGCATGAGAAATTGCTCTAATGGCTCCTGAAAAGGCTGCTGCTGCTTTTAGGCCAGCAAGCCATGGGTGTGGAGTCCAACGTTAACCCTCTTGCAGCTGCTAAAGAATTTGTCAGTGCCTTTGGAGTGAGCAAAGAAGCAGCTACCGATTCCTTAGTTTGTGCCTAAAGCAGCAATTGAACTAGCTGGTGACTGGTGAGCTGCTGCACAGTCAGCCATGACTGGAAAAATCTGTTTTTCCTGCAGTCTGCCTTCCAAAAACAAGATGCATGTCTTATTTGGGGGTGTGATGCATGAGAAAATATGGTGGGGGTCTTTTCTTCAAAGAGCAGGGTGCCCTTCCAAACATGTAGGATATGGTATGCGGCAACAATTGCAAACCAGTGAAACTGCTCGTGGGCACCGAACTGTCCTTGTAAAACTTTGGGGCAATCAAAACCATTTGAGGGAGAAAACAGCTAAGCACATATGACCAGGAATTCATTTTCTTTCCTTTGCAGATGGGCTGGAAGCCACGTCTTGGCAACAATTGCTAGGGAGTTTAGCATTTGCTGGCTTTTGGCTTGGAGCACATCTCCTCTTTGGGAGGGAAGTCTGAAGGCAAACTGGAAGGAAGATCCTCAGGTCACAAGGGAAGTCTGCAGTGAAAAGATATCGGAGGATCTGGGCGTTGAAATGGTGGTCAATGTGTGTGTATTACCACACTGACTGGGGAAAGATGGCCAACTTGCAGCTATGTAGAGGTCAGTTCTGTCATTATTCAAAAAATATCAGCATCCGGATAATCTGCTGAAGCCTTATCTACTAGTGTTAGGCATTGCTGTTAAATCCTTCTTCAGATAAATGGCCATAATATTTAACTAAAGCACACAAGGATCAAACAGTCATTTTAAAAAGGAAAAGCAAAATCCCCTCTTGGCCAACATTAGGCTTAAACTCTTTAAAATGAACTCCCTCTATGTGACTTGGGCCTGCTTAAGATGGCTGAAGAAGCTTCCTTCAGAAACCAAATTACTCCAGTGTAGAGGAACAAAATAATCATTTTTTGCATAGCATCAAAAAGTACAAGTAGCTTTGAGATCAGTAATTGCACATGGTCCTAACCAAGTAGCCTTTGACTTTAAGATTTTCGGTAGCTGTTAACCCCATTGCCCAGGGCACTCTTACCTGAAAGCTAAGACTGCTGGTAGAATTAATGATTGGGAAGGAAGGAGGAGGTGGCTACTGCCAAAATGTCATACATTGCTCTTTGCTTCCTGTATAATTAAGGCTAGAAAGTGCTGCTCTAACTAGGAGCATTAATGACAGTGAAATGACCTGTACATTCAGTCAATGCTGAATTCACCAATGCAGTTTTCCTGGGAACTTTCATAGTATGGAGATCTTCCACCCCGTATGTTTTCTTTCCAGGATGTAAAATACCGCTGGCAAGCAGTTCTTCCTCTTATAAACCACGAGAAATTTATTGAACATTGCTTTACAATGTCTAGCAGCTTTTCTGCAGATCTGGGTGTCTACATACTGCTGAGCAGTGAGAAATTGAAAGGTTTTTCTTATTACACTCTTTTTAAAATTTTATCTTTGGATGTCTTTTTTCTTCTCTGCGTTGATACCTCAGTTGAAGTGGGGTTTACTAGTACAACATACCCATGTGGCAAAACCTGCTTTCAAAATGCTCGCAGTGGTACAATATACACAGTCAAATTGTGCTTAACTGATTTGACTGGTTTCAGAGCAGACTTCACTGGAAACAAACACACGCGCACACACAAAATTGGGAGCCAGAGGGGAAGGAAACAGGGAATAGCTGCCCAGTCTAAAAAATGTATTTTGGAACTTAAGTGGGACTGAAGCTGCCAGATCAAAGCATTTCTGCAGTTTCCTGGACAAGTCATCAAGTGAGGACAAAGGACTGGAGCAGACTGGCTAAATGATGCTGAGGTAGGCAGTGCAGACTTCAAGGAAAATGAAACCTGGCGGCAACAGCAGCACAGATATGGGCTTACTTGTCCAGTGAATCCAGGGATGCCTGAAAGCTTGCTAAAAAGAATTTTCCCAACTAGTTGGTTTAATAAAAGATAATGGACTTACCCAGAGAACCTTGTCCACCTTGCATGCCAGTTACTCTTCTGGAAAAGAGAGATCAGATGTTTTGAGACCTGATAGTCATGGTATTCAAGAAGGATGTGTATAGATTGGAGGGAGTCCAGGACCGAGCAACAAAATGGCTAGAGGCCTGAGAAGCGAGACTAATGAGGAAAGGCTAAAAGAGCTAGGGTTATTTTGCCTGGAGAAGAGGGGCCTGAATGGGGATTTGATGACAGTCTTCAAATACCTGAAAGAGAATAAAAGGCATCAGAAATCGTGGTAGAGGTGACAGACTAACTATTAGACCAACTAGATGTTTGCACCAAAAAAAAGTCTTTATTTGCAAGCTTGTGGGCACAAGCACCCTTGTGCGTGCAAACAAGAAATGTTTTTGCAAAACTCGAGTTGGTCTAATAAAAGATATCACCTTTACCATGAGTTCTGATTCCTTTTGCCTCTAGACCAGTCTGGCTACAACCTGGATACCTGAAAGAGGATTATAGAGAAGATAGAGATGGGCTTTTCTCTGTGCCTGTAGGGGACAGGGCTAGGAGCAATGGCCTTGAGCTGCAGCAGGGGAAATTTAGGTTGGAGATTAGGACGAATTTTCTGCCTATGAGGGTGGTCAAGCACTGAACAGGCTACCTAGAGAAATGATGGACTCCCCATCTTGGAAATTGCCAAGACTCAGCTGGACAGACACTGAGCTAGGATAGCTTAGTTGGGGACAATTCTACCTTGAGCAGGGGCTAGAAAAGACAACCTCAAAGTCCCTTTCAACCCTACTTTCCTATGATCCTATACAGTCTTTGTTTTTCCCCACGCCCCATAAGACTTGAAAGAAGAGCCAACCAAGAAAACCCTTCCTCATGGACACGAAGTAAAGAAAAAAGGAAGTATAAGAAAGGATGGTGAAAATAATTTTGGTTCTCTAATAAGAACATGAAATCTGTCACTTACTGGGTCAGACTGGATCCATCAGCCTAATATCCTGTCTCTCACTGATGGAGAATAGATGTTGGGGGGGAGGGCAAGCAGGGCATGTCCAAAGAAGACCTAAATGATGACTAAAATATGCTGCAGATGTGCCCAAGTTTATAGGTACTTCAAAACATTGCTGTGTGCTGTTCTTTACCTTGTACTCCCTGAAATTGTGGGAGGGATCGCTTCATCCAGCTCTAAAGGGTGAAGCGGTTTTTGCTGAAGCCACTCGCATGCATCATACTGAGTGTTTGCAGCAGGAAGACATTAACAACGACAGCACTTCCTTAGACATGTAATTTGTCTGCTTTCAATGCAAAACCATTGAGGCTATCTCTGAGGCTTCCTTCATCAATATGTTAAACAGTAAATTCCCCAAACTTCCTCTGCTGTTATTGGGACCGCCTGTCTCCACCCTGCTATGTTGCTGAGCAGGTTTCTGCACTGGGTAGTGTTCAGTTCTTTATGCCTGCATGAATATGGGTGGATGGTTTTTGTGAGTCTAGTTTGCAAGTTACCTTTAAAGTAAAAATAGAAAAAAAAAGCCCCATGTTTCCCATCCAGATATTATTTTGTTAATAAAGCTAAGTGTACCTTCAGCATGGAGATCAGGGCCTTCTGTATGACAGTGTATTCTTTTTTGCTGTGGGAAAAGTAAGCACAAGGTTGTACGCTAGCAACAAGAAATGCTGCCAATAGAGAACAAAGACTTGGCCCTCCGTTTCTTTAAGGCGAGAGAGGACACCAAAGCAGACTTCTGTGCTTCCTGCGTAGACTTAACATCCTCTCTTCTCTAGTGCGAAGAGCGCTGCCTCTCCAGAACGCAGCCGCAGCTTCTTACATCTGGAAAATGTTTTCCACGTATCCTCCATTGCTCTTTCCAAAGTTGCTCTGAAACAAGGAAGAAAGCTAAAGGTCTGGGGACTTATAAGTAAATAAAGCTACAAAGTTACCTTGTTCAGCCGACTACAGTTACAGTAGACTTTTTCCACTCTTCAGAGTTCCTGTTAAACTTAAAGGAAATGCCTGTGGCCAGTGTTACTTTTAAGTCTGTCCTCTCTCCAGATGTGTCTGCTCAATCTATCACCAAAAGGAGGGGTACTGGAAACAATGAAACAAAGAAAGGTCTCCTTTGAGGAACGAGAAAGAATAACCACAATATTAGTTTATTAAGTGGTCTTTTGGATTTGCCTATACTTTTTTTTGCTCTGGGTGCAGTATTTGAATCATATTGAGCTGGAATGGCATCCACTCAACTTTGTTTTGCCATCTTGCGCTACCTTTCTTGTGAAGTGCTGCATCCACTGGGCCTCCCGGCTTGCTCAGATTGGACGATAGTAACGATCTGGGCGAATAGTCCATGATGCAGTGTGCTGCTACTCCACTATATACCTTGGATTTCTATCATGTGCATTGGAAGTTCCCGGGCTCGTAATAGAGATATCTTTTATTAAACCAACAAGATTTTTGCAAAAAAATCAGGTCAAATAAGCAGTGTACTCCCCCCTCTCCTCCCTGGGAAGTCCATAACATTCCTGCATTTTTTCTGTCAGCACCGGGAAGAGTAAATAGCTGAGGGGGCTCTGGTTGCAGATCATGAATTTGAAAGGGATGATGCATGGGTATTGGCATTCACAAAGGTAAACACATGATGCTGTGGCTATGTAGGGCAGGGCCTGGCACCCTGTGGCTGTAAAGGGGTCAGATCTGGCCCTTGGTGACAGAGGGATTGGTGGCGTGCAGCTCACCCGAGTGCATTCTTCCTTTTCCTCCTCTGCCCTAGCACAAATCCCCTCTGTGGTATCCTCCTTCCCCCTGCAGCAGCCAGAGCTTAGCCTTGCCACCAAATTTGCCCCTCCCTATTGCTGTTCAGGTTGGAGATTTGCAACACTTGGTCATATGGGTAAGTGGAGGCAGCAGCTGGGGAGCTGTGGAGAGGGTTGCTCCAGTGAGGATTGGCAGCCCCACTCTTCATAAGAAGATTGCAGGCCCCTGGCACAGGGCGTCGAATGCTGCTCCTTGCCGCTGGTTGCAACTGATAATGTCATGGGTGTTTGCTGTTAAGAGGGTACAGATGTGCTGTGTTAGCGCTTGGCCATGCACAGAAGACCCACTGACTGCAGTGTTGTGAAACTAATGACGGGGGGGGACATATCCCAATGTTTTGCCCCATGCACCGCCTTCCTCAAAGACTGTTAACAGAAAACACAAATGTCTGCATGTTGCTGCAAGGCCTTGTTGATTTACCAGGGAAGGTTTCTTAAGCTAGGAAGGTCTGGAAAGGTCCCTGATGCCTAAACCAGGGAAGTTTAGGGTAGATGTTAAGAAAGACTCTCACTAGGAGGGTGGTGAAGCACTGGAACAGGTTACCTAGAGAGGTGGTGCAGTCTCCATCCTTGGAGGTTTTCAAAGCCCAGCTAGACAAAGCCTTGGCTGGGATGATGTAGTTGGGGCTGGTCCCGCTTTGAGCAAGGTGTTGGACTCAATGTGACCTCGTGGGGTCTCATCCAATCCTCATTTTCTATGATTCTGTGAATTGTAAGAGGCTTGGGCCAGCTTTCTGGAGTGAGCAGAGTGGACACTGCCAGGGGGGCATTGCAGTTGGAGAGAACCAGCTTACCTTCTGCTTCCCTGATGCTTGCTCAAGAGAAAGGAACAGCTTAAGTGTACCTTGAGCAGTTGAAGGTCAGAAGCGCATGTGTGCTGGAGACCGATAAGAAGGTAGCAGTGCCTTTTAATGAAGCCAGGTGTTTCTTGTCATGTGCCTCGCATAATATTTGTCTGTATTTTGCACAACAGCTGAAAGAGCAAGGGAGAAAGCATAGAGGGTGGATAGGAGCTAGAGGAGTGACACTTTCTCAAGGTTGTGGACAGCTGGTGAGGGTGCCCTGTGAATAATATCCCAGCGGGTCAAGGAAATAAGGTCAGGAATGTGTGTCCTTGAGGCGACAGAGTAGTTGTGCATGAGGAATGTGTTGTAACCAAGTGACTGAAATTTGTGGTGTGGATTTTTATTAGGAATCAATACAATGGGGTCATTTGGGGGGGCGGGGGGGGGCAGTGCAGAATGTCATGTTCTTCCAGAAGTGCTTCTCAACCTATTAAACTTCTTTCCAGCAGAATTATAACAAGAATAAATAACAAATAGCAAAGGGATAGTCATGCTCCTTGAATTCAGAGTCGTCATTTGACTTGAGATTAGCGCAGTCGTGGCATGGCAGAACTCCTGGATGTAGCCTCCAAAGCATTCTCCTTCCCCACCGAGATGGTAGCTGTGGAGAAGGGCCTATAATTAGACCACAGGATAGCATGTTCTCCATGGCTTTCTGGACTGTGCAAGGTTGGGATGCTGTGCTTGACCTTTTTTGTGTGGAAGGGCTTCATGGCAACTCTTTGGTTCAGCATCCTCTGCCTCGGGTGCTGTTTCAGAGCCATGTGCTCTGTTTTGGTCCTTGATGATTGTCCAAATTCCTGCCTTCACAGCCCTGTGTTGGGATGTTGTCACTGGCTCCTTGACCTGTCTTGTATTTCTTCTCTCTTCCCCATCTCACCGTTGGAGGCCTGCCTACCCTCCGACAGCAGGCTCTGCAGTGTAACTCCCTTCTGTGTGCAGGCCCAGACTTTGCAGGTGCTAAGGGAAAATTGAGAACGCCCAAGTAAAGGACTTAAATTGCAGCAAGCGGGGTGTAAGCTAAACACAGCCAACTGCTGGAGTCAACTTCCCGGGAAGGTTGTGGTATCTGCTGTGGAGGAGGCGTTTAAGAGCAAATCTTCCAAATACGTGCCACGATTGGTTTAGACAGAGCTGACCTGCCTTCGTGCAACAGGATGGACTAGACTAGTGGGGGCCAACCTCCTCAGCCAGCATGCCACAGATTGGCCCCACACAGTTCCCCAGTGCCCCTCCGAACCCCTTCCTTTGCCTCGTTCCACTCTGCTTTCTGCTCACCACCCAATCTCCTGATCTGCTTTTTGCTTCCTGCCCTATCTGCTGCTGCACTGTGCCCTCCCTGATTTGTCATGTGCCCCACACAGAGGTTGCCTGTGCCACGTGTGGCACTTATGCTGCAAGTTGGCTACACTCTCAGAGGTACTCAACCTTTTATGTACCAGGACCCACGTGTAAACATCGATGGCCGGTCCTGACCCTGTGTCCCTCACTCCTGACCCACTGCCCCATGTCCCCAGCTTCCCATGTGTGGGGCAGGGGAATCTGGGGCATGAGGGGCCCCAAGCACCACTCGCAGGTTGGAGCTCTGCCAGCCTGCAAGGGAAAAGTCACAGCTACGTATGTTTTTCTCCTTTAAGGGAGAATCCATTTTTTACAGTTGGTTAATCCACTTTTAAAGTTTGTTCGTGACCCTTTTTTTATATTCTTGCAATCCACTTTTGGGTCGCGGCCAACAGGTCGAGAAATGCTAGCCTAAATGACCTCTTGGAGACTTTTCCATCTTCATTTTCTAGGATTTTGCGCTTAGTGTGCCAATTCTAATCAATATGCTGATGTTGATAACAAGTTGCTCTTCCCATAATTTTGGATGCTGTTCCCTTATGGTCCCACTCTGGTGATTCACTTCACAATGACAAAAAGTTTTTCAAGTCATTTCTTTCTTGTATAGGATCCTTGTAAAATGGAGGGTGGGTCTTGTGGTATTGGATAGCAGCAGACAGATTAGTATGCGCATTCACCTCTGCAAGCTGTCGCTCTAGAGGAGGAAAGGCCATGCTCCAGAAGGAAATGAGCATACCAGGATAATAAGTCTCACTGTTCAGCAGAATGATATTCCCCCAAATCTCCTTCCCCTCCCCACCAACAGCTGGTGCAGGAGTAAAGTGGTAATTGCAATCAAGGTCCATAAAACAAAGGTATGTTTATACATCCTGTCACAGGATTACTTAGTGAAAGCTAAAGCTGGAACCCATCCTGCTCACTTTTGTTTTTGCTTTGCAGAGCGTGGCTTGCACTGTGGGTATATGTTAGGGTGGTTTCTGGCTTGCCATCGCTTTTGCTGTTTGAGCTGCTTGTGTTTGGCCATTCTGGGAGGCCAGTGCTGGCAAATAACCGTGTCCAGATGAGCGCAGACATGTGGTATATGGTGCCGCAGACCCATCTGCAGCACCACACATTGCGTATGCAGGCGTACCTTGTGCCGCTACCTTGCAGCGCAGGGGGTGGGCAGGGCTGACTCTGGGAGATCCTGGGTTCAAAAAAAACCATGCCAAAAAGCAGGGCGGCACACGTGGTAGCAGCGTGCACCACATAAAACCAGAGCCTGGCTCGCCTGAACTCCTCCCCGACTTTCTATAGTTGATTTATAGCACCC
>NW_005842818.1:448709-465465 GCF_000455745.1 Alligator sinensis | reverse complement strand
GTGCCACCCAGTCTTCCTGCTATGGCTGCAGCCCCGGGAGGCCCCAGGACCCCAGGTAAGGGTGCTGGGGCCAGCACAGTTGCTGGCCTCATCCTCCCCTATACCACCCAGGGTTAACCTGCCATGTACTAGAGCATGCATGGCACAGCCATTCCCTGGGGACAAGTAGCAGTGGTGCAAGGTGTGCTGCCGTTGCTTGTCCTCGGGGAAACAAATATCCATGCTCGTGTGGACGTGGCCGTGGAGTCTAGGTGCAATGCAGAAAGAATGATTCAAATTTGTGTTTGGTGGCAAGGAGCTCAAAGAGGTTATTGTCAGGTAGATGGCACACTAGCTGGTCTGCTCACCCAACTCACTAAGACTGCCTGGGACAGTGGTAGCAACACCGTGCATTAATTACACTTCCTGAGGTTGCTACAAAGAGCCAGTCCTTGGGACACCTGTATCTATACCTGCAATACCCAAGTTTGGTGCCAACGTTTCTGTCCTTTTGCCAAAATGCTCATTTTTCCTTGCTGCTTTGCCACACTGGCTCACCTGGCATCTTTGGTTCTTCTCTTATCTTGGCACCTGTCCCCTTTTTGGTTTTACTCCTAATGCTCCCTTTTTTTGTATCAGCCTCTCTGCTCATTAGTGTGGTGGTGTTATTTTTTTTTCACATCTCTTATCAGGTCATTCAGCGGTCAGCCATTTCTGTTCTCTGCCTTAAGTCTTTCAGTGGTCCTCAAGACCTGTTCTTCCTGAGCAATCTTACTTACACATGGCTTAGCATAACCAGAAGGCCAGCTCGTACTATTCGTTATCTCTTGCTAATGTTCACCTACATCTGCACTAGAATTTATTCAGCCCCATGGATGTCGGTCATGACAACATAGTAGCTTAGATTAATTCTGAGATGAAATGGGGAAGGTTTCACTCCGGACAGCATCATTCCAGCTTCATGTGTAGGAAGTTGTCTGCAACTTTTCAGACTTTTCGAAAGGTATGTGTTCAAGTCAGAGTGGTTTTGCTGCTCTAGAAATTATTCTCCCTCAATTGGGACTTCTGGAGCACTACACTGCCTCTTCTCAGCAAGGTCAAAGAGAAAATGAGAGCATTAAAATCCTTCCGTTCTGAGGCATTTGAAAGTGATTTTCTTAGAAATCTGAGTTTTAGCTCTAACTTCTATAGTAATTTTTATTCGTAATACTAGGAACAGCCATTACGTAAATGGAAATATCCTTTTGACCCCACGAAATCTAAGGCTACTCTTTCTGGGTTGCATTAAAATGATGCTGTGTTAGGTGCCAGCAGCCAGGTGAGTAGGGAACATAGCTGTAGTACTGCACAGGCCTGTCTAATAGTGCTTAAAGAAGCATTTGACCTGTTTTAGCCCTTTGTCCAGGCAGCAGTAACTACTGAATTATAAGCAAGTACACGTATCATCTGCTGGCTATGCTGTTACACAGCTGAAAGTAATTGATGGCATTTTACTTATGTATTTCATAGTCTACACAAGGGGAGCTTCAGAAAGCTTGCTTTCCCTCATTCACTTTCCATTTAGCTAAGGGGATCTTATGGGACAGAGGCAGACATCTGTCAAGGATGTGGAAAGAAGCAGCATATTTCCTCTGGTTCGGAGGTACCATTGTGTGGAAACTTCTTCCCCTGCAGAGGCTAAAGCCCTCTTTAGTCTTATAAGATTTCTTTTACCTTGCTTGTCTCCCTGCCATGGTTTTGTCAGGCAAGATAATTGCTCTGCGCAGTAGATCTTGTTCTGAACCAGTAGGTGAAAGTGCCTAAAAATGGCTACTTTTCTACCAGAAGATACCACACTGTGTGATGCTTTGGTGACAGATGTTCTGTGTTTGACCTGTGGGACCCAGAGTGGCTGATACCACCCTTTAAACACTCTCCCACGTGGGGAATACCTGTAAGCACCTGATTAACTTTGGAGCATATGTCCCATAGAAAATCCAAAAAAATTGCGCTCCTAAGTCACTCGGCCACATTTGAAAGTCTTGCCTTATGTTACTAAAGCTAAGGAAGGTGCAGCCAACAGAGAAGGTGTCGTATGCCCACAAAGAAAAGAGCCAGGTAAATTCTTCCCTGTTGGCAGATACAGCTGGCCATCTCTGAAGCAACTCACTGGTTGAGACTTAAAAATCATACTTTGGGCAAAATGCCTCAATACCACACCTGTAACAAACCAAAAATATTGCTGAAAACATACCTTGCGTCTACCAGACTGTGAAATTTGCTAGTACTAGAGGTAGTGTAACGAGCACCATTCATTTAACATTGTACGAGAGTGCAGATTACCCACATATTGTATGCATTGCTTTTTGGCAGCTTTGCTTTCTTGGTGAAAGACTAAAGCTCAGCCCCTAGTTGCAAATGAATGCAAAACATATGGCCTCATTTTTTCCAAAGGTGTGGAGGATTTGTACCTTGTATAAATTTTGGCATCACTGACCCCAGCAATCGTATTTTTTTCCTCGCTCTGTCTCAGCATTGATGTTGGGTGAGTCATTATCTATACTAAAAATTCTCAGCCAAGATGCCACAGCACGCTGGGGTGCCTTGAGATCCATTCAAGGGTGCTGCGGGGTGCCATGCAATGTTGGCATTGTTAGGTGTGCAACCTTGATTCACAAAATAAACCCAGAGTTTTCAAATAGGATTCCATAGTCTTACAAAAATCCTGACCTGCTGTAATCTTTTTGAGATCTTTGCAACAGAAGAATTGCTCTCTTTTTTCTTTGTCCTTAGTAAAAAAAAAAAAAAAAAAAAAGAAGAAGAAGAGTTAAAACAGAGAGATGGGATTTTCCAAGGGGTGCCCCAGGTTTAATGACATTGAGAACCACTGATGTGGACTAATATAATTCGGTAATCTTTATAATTTAATACAGCTGATCAGTTCAAAGTTCGACTTATTTAGGGTTCATATTGCGCTGGCCAATGTTGTTTAGTGGCTTGCTTGTAATTCCCCCTTCTATAGCTGTTACCTGCTATCTCTTACTTAATGTGTGAGGACCGTCTTTGTTCTTCGTTCTTTCTAAACCATCTCGTCTGGTGAGATCCCTTTGCGAAGGGGCTTCCAAGAATTACAGGAATCCTAAGAACAATTAGGCAAATTAGGGTAAGGTTCAAAAGGTGATCCCCTTGCCCCAGGAAGTGGTGTGTGGACAAGTGCTCCAATCATTGAACCCGGGGCCTGAGGTTCAAGGTTCCCCGTATTCTTTTAGGGGTCCTGGCACATTAGTCTGAAATACAAGGTCTTAGCAGGCTCTTGGTGATTGCAGTATGAATATGAAGCGGCAGCATTTTGATCGGTCAGGTGGCTTGGTTATTTGGGCATCTTTCATAACTTTCCCTCAACTCAGAAAACGCAACAGCCTGTGTCCTTTGGTTCATTGAACCGAATTTCCATGAGTTTGCTGAACTTGTTGAAAAACTCCTGGAAATGTGTTGCTCTATCAAAGAAGTTGCAAGTTCTTAGAGCAGGTCTGTGTCACTTGCTGAGATTTGACAGCGCTAATGTGATTTTTAGCTACACCGCAGGCTTTTAAAACTATATAAAGGCTGGTGGAGGCATTAAGTTGCAACTGCTCTGCTTGTTAGTGGTCCAATCAACCCATAATTTATTTCCTTTTACATCTTGTGCTTGCAGGTATCCTCTGAGGCGAGGCAGCTCTTTCACATTTTTAACTCCTGGATCTCACTGGGACTTCACACTGGTGAGTAAAGTGTGCGGCATGTTAACAAAATCAGAAATAATGTGCAAGCAGATAATGTTCCCTCTTCCTAGAGGAGGAAGAAAAGCAACATGTTCCTCACTGCCCGATTAGATGAGTACAAATGCTTCCTTACTGAACCATCCTGAGTCTTGAGGGGCTGTTGAGTTGTACATAGTGCCCTTCATCAGTCTTTACCAGAATATGAAAATTGCATGTTATGGCTTGTGGCATTCTGCATGCCAAGATAATGCCACCATTGTCTTTTTGCCAACACTTGATGACTGAGCCAGTTAAGTGCAACTGAGCCAGCAATATGGCAACCGGCATTACGACTAGGATGCTACAGAGGTAACACTTTGTAATGCACTAAATCTGTAACTTCCCAGAAACTAACTACTGTTTTTCATGGTATACAAGTTGAGGGTTGAAGCCCAATTTTTCACTCTTAAAATTCAACCTCGACTTACACACTGTATCACCGTCCCCTGCAAGCGGCGTCAGGCTCGGCGCTTGGCTGGCAATGGCCCAGGCAGCACCGCTTGCAGGGGATGGGACGAGCCTGGCGCCACTCACAGGGGATGGGGCTGGGCTTAACACTCAGCTGGTGTGGCCTCGTCTCCTGTGAACAGCTCTGCCTGGGCTGCACCAGTTGAGCGCCAAGTCTGGCACCACTCACAGGGGGTGAGGCCACGCCAGGCAAGCACCGAGCCCAGCCCCATCCCCAGCAAATGGCGCTGGGCTCAGCTCTTGGCAGTACCACTCGCAGCAGACAGGGCCAGGCTCAGTGCTCAGGTTGTGGCCCCATGCCCTACAAGCCCAAGGCTGCTCACAGGGGTGGAGCCACGCCAGCCAAGCACCAAGCCTGGCACTGCTCACAGTGGACGGGACCAGGTTCAGCACTCAGCTGGAGACAGCCACTTGCAAGAGATAGGGCCAGGCTTGGCACTCAGCTGGTGTAGCCCCATTCCTTGCAAGCGCTGCCGGGCTCACAGGGGATGGAGCCGTGCCAGCCAAGTGCTGAGCCCGGCCTTGCCTGCTGTGAGCGACGCTGCTGAGCACTGAGCCTGACACCACTTGCAGGGGACAAGGCTGGGCTTGGCACTCAGCAGCGCCACTTGCAGTGGATTGGGCTGGGCTTGATGCTCAGCTGCCGTGGCCCAGGCAGCGCCACTTGTAGGGGAGGGGGCCGTACGAGCTAAGCACTGAGCCCGGTCCTGACTTATACACTGTGCCTATGAAAATCTTAACTTTTTGCAGTAGAAAACCAGGGTTGACCGATACACCATGTCGAACTATTCACTATGAAATACGGTAGATCCTTATTTTTGTAACCCTTGTCTTCTCTTCTCACACCCCCTCAGTGTATTTTACCACCTTTTTGTTATAGTTTCATAGTTGGTAGGGTCGGAAGGGACCTGAGCAGATCATCAAGTCCGCCCCCCTGCCGTGGCAGGAAAGAGAACCGGGGTCAAACAACCCCAGCAAGGTGTTCATCCAGCCTCCTTTTAAAGACCCCCCAGAGTAGGAGCCAGCACCACTTCTCTTGGAAGTTGGTTCCAGATCCTATTGCTGGTTACTTTTCAGGTTATGGGCATTAAGGGTGTTTATATACGTGCTCCGGGGGGGGGCGCTTTCCGCTCTAGTTAAAGCACCCAGAGCATCTCATGTATCAGTGTCCTCATGCTTAAAAATGGCGGCAGGGTCATTTTTAATTCATTTTAGTTAAATTGCCCCTACCACCATTTTTAAGCATGAGCACGCTGATGCACCAGACACTGGAGTCTGCCAGAACATGGTAATTACCACTCTCCCGCAGACTTGATTAATTGAGACTGCTCCGCAACGCACTATAATTAGAGCACATTAGCACCCTTGCTGCTTATGTGTAGGTGCCCTAAAGCATCAGGTATGTTTATGGGGCTATGCAAATAATAGGCCAGTGAGGTAGGGCAACTTAAAGAGAAAAATACTCTTCAGGGTTTTTTTCATTCTAAGTTTTCATCTGGGGGTTACAGAGGAACTGCTCCAATACCACCAATTAAGTGTTTTCAAGTTCTTTCTCTCTTTATTGGCCTTGTAGTCTGCTTTTATTTACTTCTTTGCATGCAAATGTATTAACTCTATAATAGACTTAAATACTCTTGCTTGATTTCATCTCCCACTACTATCAACTGCCTAAAGCAAGGAAACCCCCTGTTGAATGACTTGCTTTGTTATCTGCAAAACTCCAGGAGTTCCCCTGTCCATCTTAAGTACTTCCTCTTCGACAGAAAAAGGGCTGAATGGCATTCAGCCCATGTGGCTTCACCTTCATCCTGAGCAGCTGGTGAATTCCAGCCTCTGTACGTAGAGGTGGCTCTGGACTGGTGGACCCAAGGAGATGTTTCAAACTGGGACTCCTCTATAGGGCTGTCTGCTATAAAGAGGGGCCTATAGAGGGAGGCTCCATGGTAGCTGAATCTTCATGATTATGAGGGAGAAATAAAGGAGAGCATGGATGACTGAGGAGACTGGCATAGCTGCAGAGCTGAACAGTGGAGTAGTCACAGTGCGCTGATTTCCTAGGCCCTGTTGCTGCAGAATATAGGCACAGGTCTATACTAGGAAAGGTATAGCTACGTGATGCTATACCAGGGTGGATAAAATACAACCTGTGGGCCAAATCTGGCCCTGCCCAGGGATTTTGTCCAGTCCGTGGTGGGTCCTTTGGCCCTGCCCATGCCAGGCATAGGGGTCATGACGTGCAGCCAGTTCCGCCGCTCCTAGGCATGCAGCGGGGCTGGAGTGCCTCCGTGGCCAGACTCGCTTCCCTCCAGCCTTGGTGGCAGCTGCCACTGCCACTGCCACCACTGGGCCCAGCCCAGCTGCCCAGGCCCTTGCCCTAGTGCTGTCCCCACCTTACAATCCTGGGGTCTCCATGGAGAGAGTTGAGATGCATGCAGCCAGGCAGATGGGATGAGGCCGCAGGCAGGCAGGGAGCAGCGTTCGGGAGTGGGACAGGCAGATGGGGCCAGGATCACTGGGTGGTGACAGCGTGGGGCCAAGGCCCAGAACGGAGTCATGACCCACTGCCTGCATGCCCCTGCAGCGGGCATTGGTTTCATGGCCTGGGGCGTACAGGGATCGGATTGTGGCTCTGCCCTAGGCCCACACTGTGAAAGCCCCAAGATCCAGGCCCTGGCCCCACCTACCCGTTCTGCTCCTGGATGCCGCTCCTCGCCTGCCCACAGCCCCAACCCATCTCCATGGAGCCCCTTGGATCATGGCGCCGGTGGTTTCATGGCCTGGGGCGTACAGGGATCGGATTGTGGCTCTGCCCTAGGCCCACACTGTGAAAGCCCCAAGATCCAGGCCCTGGCCCCACCTACCCGTTCTGCTCCTGGATGCCGCTCCTCGCCTGCCCACAGCCCCAACCCATCCATGGAGCCCCTTGGATCGTGGCGCCGGGGCCTGGGGCAGAACTGCAATCTGGTCCCCACACTGCCCATAGAACCGGCTCTTGTCACAGGGGCGTGTGGGGAGTGGATCACGGCGTTGCCCCAGGCCCCGGCCCTAAGATCCCGATCCCAGCCCTGGCCCCGCCACCCACCCATCCTGCTCCTGGATGCCGCTCCCTACCTGTGTGCAAGGCAGAGCCACTTAGGGAGCCTGAGCTTTTGTGGTGGGGGAGAGGGTGCTGACCTGGCCCATGACAGCTCACCAAAACTCTCTAAGTGGTCCTCCGGCCCAAGTAATTGCCCACCCCGTGCTATGCCATCAAAGGGCTTCTGGTATGTACACATCTTAAGTGGCAGAACTGGGCTTTGCTGTATAACTAATTTTGTGTGCTGGAGTTGTCTGGAATACTTGTCTCTCCATAAAGGGCTTCTTGCCAATCCCACATTGCACCTCTTTGCATACCAGGCCACGTTGGCAGATGTTCACAGTGAAAAAGAAGTCCATGTCTAGTTCTAGTCCACATGGGCACCCTCTCCCAAGCTGTTCCTTCCCCTCTTCCAAACCTACCTTGGCCTACATGCATTCAGAGGTGATTATGAGTAAGCTCCGTAGACGATTTGGGTGATCCCTGCTATTGATTAAAGACCTGATGACTGAAAGCCTGTGCACAGCTTGTGTCTGGAGCCAGTACTGGCTATATACTTTTTTTTTCTTTTCCTTGCTTGTTTTTGTTACAAGAGACATCTGCATGAAAACAGGGTCTTTGATCTTTGTCCTGGCACACATTCCTTCCCTGGAGTCAGAATCGTTTTCTAGGACCTCAGGTTCTCAATAAGCAGCAGAAAGCAGGCCGATACCTACAGAGCAAAGTTCCTATTTTAATGCAGATGCATGCAGAATAATCGTTCACGAGAGGCTTCTGGATCTTTAAATTGAGCTCCTGAAATTTATTTAATGATTATACTAATGCTATTTAGTTGTTCTTAAATAAGCAATCCAAAAAGCTTATTGAAGAAGAGTGTTCCTCAAAGCATTGCATTTAGAAAAATGCTCCTGCTTTTCGGAGCTTCTTCGATAGGCTAAATAAGATTCCTGGTATTTACAGTTTAATACCTTTCATAATCTATCTTCTGCCATGTGAGCTGAGTTTCTCAGGAAGGATTACACGTGGCTTTGTCTAGCTAGAAAGAATGAGAAAACAGCGTCCTCGTGACTGCCTTTCTGTAACGCTGCTAACATCTCCTTTGCTGAGCAGTATGAACCAGCACTTTTCCTAGAGTCTGTTTCTGCATTAGTGCCACACAAGAATGATACAGCTGGCTCTGTTGTCAGATGTCTGCATCCTGTATGAAACTATATTGGGCAGGGAAAACGGGGCCTAGCCAAACAGTGCTTATTTCATAAGTCTAGCCAGTTGAAAAATAAAATCTTGGCTTCCTTCGGAGTCTGGGATTTGGTCTATAGCTACGATGCTTATATACTTAGAAAAAGGGGGAAAAATAATAATCCTCAGACCAGAAAGGTGTGGTATATTAGGCTGTTCTTGCAAGTTCTGTTTAAAAAGCTTATTTTTGTAACTTAATCTAAAAACCCATAATGCATCACTTCCATGTCATCAAGCCAGCCAAATGTCTATTCTGCTATTTCAAGGGAAAGTATTCATTCAGTGAGCCCCACACATCGCATCCTACATTAATTTGTTTTTAGATGTATAAAAAAGTTTTCATGATTAACAGCTCAGCAAATAGACCTGAGTGGGCCCGTTGGACAGAATACGTGTTGCTGTTTAGAACAGATTCACAGAATTAGTCAGGCAAAATAAGCTCGGGGTTTCCTGTGACTTTTAGCAGACTTGCATGTGGGACTCTGGAAAGCCTAAACTGCTGGAAACAGGAGAGAATGTATAACAGGAACAACAGTAGAATCTGGTTAATCTGTCACTCCAAGGAAATCTGTAATGACCAATTGCACATGACTATCACTAATTAGCCATTTTCAGTTTTGTATGCAGTACATTTTGCATGTCATAGCAAAACACGGTAGAGTGATTTTTTTTTTTTTTTTTTTTTTTTTAACATTTATAACCGGAAAGAAAATATATTTTAAATTCTGAGAGTGAATTGTCCAGATTCTGGTTCACTGTCTGAGAAATGTATGCTTATACAGATAAATAGGGATCATAGGAACATAGGGCTAGAAGGGACCACATGAGGTTGTCTAGTCCAGCCCTTCTGCTGAAGGCAGGATCATCTCCGAATACACCATCCAAGTGTCTAACCTGCTTTTGGAAGTTGCCAAGCATACAGATTGCACAGCTCCTCTAGACAGCCTGTTCCTGACTCGGAGGGCGGTCAAGCACTGGAAGTTCCTCCTAACGTCCAATCTAAATTTCCCCTGCTGCAGCGTGAGCTGTTGGCATGCGAGGGGCCTGATCCTTGTTGTGGTGCAGCCCTGGCCTCTTCCCCACCATCCATATTGAGGTGTGTGCGCCAAGCAAAATGCCCTGGCGTGCCATACTTTAGCACCTGTGCTGGGGGCTGCCTTCCCCTGCCCTAGCTCTTTCAACCTTTCCTCATAAGTCTTGTCCCCCACATCTCTGATCATTTTTATTTCATAGATTTCATAGACATCAGGGCTGGAAGGGACCTCGGAAGATCATCGAGTCCAGCCCCCTGCCTGAGGGACAGGAAGTCAGCTGGGGTATTAGGATCCCAGCAAGATAAACATCCAAATTTCTCTTGAAGGCGTTCAATGTAGGCGCTTGAACCACCTTTGGCGGCAGGCTGTTCCAGACCTTGGGGGTTCAGACAATGAAGAAATTCTTCGTTATGTCCAGCCTGAAACGGTTTTGCAGGAGTTTATAACCGTTCAACCTTGTCATCCCTTGAGGTGCTCTGGTGAACAATCGTTCCCCCAGATCCTGGTGAACACCCCTGATAAACTTATAGGTGGCCACCAGATCACCCCTGAGCCTGCGCTTTTCCAGGCTAAAGAGTCCCATAGCTCTCAGCGTGTCACCGTACGGTCTGTTTGCCTGACCTCTGATCATGCGCGTGGCTCTTCTCTGGACTCTCTCAAACTTCTCCACATCGTTTTTGAATTGTGGAGCCCAAAACTGGGCGCAGTACTCCAGCTGGGGCCTCACCAAGGCCGAGTACAACGGGAGAACGACATTCTGGGATTTGTTTAAGAATCATCTATGGATGCAAGCCAGCGTTTTGCTCTCTTTACTAGTCACAGCATCATATTGAAGGCTCATGTTCATCTTGTGGTCAATCCTGACTCCCAAGTCCCTTTCATCTGTAGTGCTGGGCAGCGTAGCACTGCTGATCCTATAAGGATGCTGCAGGTTTTTCCTCCCAAGGTGGAGAACCTTGCAGTTTTCAGTGTTAAACACCATCAGGTTCTCGTCCTCCCATTTCCTGAGCCTGTCAAGGTCAGCCTGGATCTGCTCTGCACTGAATTCTTTCCAAACTGTCCACAACCTTCTTGAAGTGTGGGGCCCAAAACTGGACACAGTACTCCAGGTGAGGCCTCACTAGTGCTGAATAGAGTGGAAGAATCACTTAGTGTGCATTTTTTTATTTTAAAAATTCAGAGTGCCCACTGTATAAGAATGACATGATTATAGTGCATTGGGTCGCACAGTTTTGCTTTGCACACTTACAGCACTCATCACCAAATTAGATAGTTCTGCAAAATGGAATGTCTGTCTTATTGAGGTAGAAAAAGCTAAAAAATAAAAGTCCAATATTTTGTGAACATCAGTTGGTTTTTGCAGGTGCTCTGGAGAAAATTAGCTTAAAAAGGTCCTGCCTAGTGCAGCGGGCTAGACCCAATGACCTTGCAAGGTCCCTTCCAGCCCCTAACAATCTGATTATCAGGAGTACATTCCTTTTATGATTTAGCATGCATGTAATTTCCAAATATACTGGTCACACTTTAACAGACGATGAATTAGCCAAAGTGGTTTGTGCGCAAATGAATGGGACACTGGTAGGGATTCAGGTCACCAACTAATAAGAGCATGGCAACAAGTTAACTGAGGGACTAATTAATCAAATATCACTAATGGATATGTTAATTTCTGTGTTTTTAAAATAAAGCTGTTTGAATTTAATTGTTAGTCTGTAGTCCTAGAATAAAAAGTATGAACAGGAAGGGGGTTTGGCATAGAAAAGAGCCCTTAATTAGCGTATGCAAAGGGCTTGTTAAATCAGTGTAGGGCTGCAACCACACAAGGGAGTTCCTCATCAATATGGCTACTTTTTCAAAGGAATAAAAGGAGTTAGGTGGATTGGCATCTAGCCAGGGTGCTTAAAACTTGTAAGGTTAAAAAAAAATAAAAATGAAACCAGACTTTGAAAATTAGGCTTGTTAAATCAGTGTAGGGCTGCAACCACACAAGGGAGTTCCTCATCAATATGGCTACTTTTTCAAAGGAATAAAAGGAGTTAGGTGGATTGGCATCTAGCCAGGGTGCTTAAAACTTGTAAGGTTAAAAAAAATAAAAATGAAACCAGACTGAAAATTATGTTTAAAATAAAAATGTGAAAATATAAGGCATTTTATAATCTAATTACAGGTTTAAATTAACTTATATTTAAATTAAATAGGCATAAATAATACGTTTTTGGGGTTTGAAAAATAGACTGCTGAACTTTTAAATTGCTGGTTAAGCCATTGCAACCAGAGTTTGCATTAGTAAACCAGCTATTGACAACAGCAGCTTTCTATGAAAGTGCAGAGAGAACATCCTTTTATTTCAACTCATTCAGTGAGTTTACTGCAATGACTCGTTCCTTCAAAGTTGATGAACCAAATTCAGCTGAAAAAGGAACGTTCACTCTCCTTCCAGTCGAACCACAACTGAACGAGACCTGGGTGTCGTGATTGCCAGTAGAACGAACACAAACCACCAGTGCAATGCCGTAGCTGGCAGATCAAATCGAACACTGGCATGCATCCACTGAGGCATCTCGAACACGGCTAAGGATGTCATCCTCCTGCTCTACTTGGTCTTGGTGAGACTGCAGCTGGAGTACTGCATCCGGTTCTGGGTCCCGCATTTCAGGAAGGATGTGGAGAAGCTCGAGAGAGTCCAAAGGAGGGCCACATGTATGGTTAGAGGCCTAGAGACCAGGTCATACGAGGGGAAGCTGAAAGACATGGATCTGTTCAGCCTGGAGAAGAGAAGACTTGGAGGGGACTTGGTGGTAGCCTTTAAATATATCAGGGGTGTACATCAGGGCCTGGGGGAGCATCTGTTCACCAAGGCCCCCCCAGGGGAGGACAAGAAATAATGGACACAAGCTGATTGAAGATCGCTTCAGGCTAGACATAAGGAAAAACTTATTTACAAGTCAAGTGCCAAGGGTGCCAAGAGGACCATCTCTGGATAATACTCCTTTTATTTTAATAAGCTATTTGAAATGCAATTCTGCTTATCTAAACTTTTTTAATGTGTCCAGCACACATTAAGAATCTTATTAAATAAAATGAAGGCTCTTTTTTTAATGTAAGTTGGATTCCAGTGTAGATTTGGATGGAGTTGGACACAACTCATATACTGGGGGGGAAAGGGTTATGATCATTTAATTAAAAAAAAAACCAAAAACCCAACCCATCCAGTAGTTACTAACATAATGTAAATATTCAAATACCACAGTTATGTAATATAATTGCTATATTTGGTATGCATAGCTGCAGGGTATCCTTCTAGTTAGCAAAATCTTCCACATGTATTTATTAAGATGTGTGAAGGGCTACCAATAAATGAGAATTAAATAGAAAACCTTGATATAACTTTATTTTACTCTTGCTTATTCATTTAAATCAATCCATCCATTCTCTTGGATCCTTTTGTTAAAATCCTGGCTGTGTGGTTCAGGATACATCTTGGGTGGGGGGAGGGGATAAAATCCCAGTTCCTGTAGACTTTCAGTGGGAAGAAGCTTCTAAGACCCTTAAAATTCCTTTGAAAATCTCAATAGTGTTGTTTCAGCCTAAGCCCCAAATAGTAGGATCATTCAGCGGTTAGAACATTGTCCAACATTCAGGGTCGGTGCTTAATCCTTGTAGTCTAAATCTATCCCAGATATTTGTGGTGCTCTGTTGTTAGCAGCTCTGAAGCCATCTAGTCTGCCTAGGTCTATGGGTGGCACAGGGGGGTGGGGGCACAGCTGTGCCCTCCCTGCTGCTCCTACCCTCGCTGCAGGGAGCTGGGTCACTGGCTTCACTCCCCTTCCATCCCCCAGGGCCAAAGGTTGCCACCCCCTGGTCTCCATCTGTCAAGGTGCTCTTGAGTAACAATGTAAGGAGCCTTAATGAGCAGAAGCTGAGCAGGTTCTGAGTAAGTGTGAGAAGTATTAATGAGACAGGGCAGGCTGTTGCTGCACAAATTAGTAATCACCTTTTTAATTGGATTTAAGTGTTACCTTTACTACTGAAATGAATAGGATTGAACACATGACTGGTACCATTTGCATGACCTGAAATGGCTGCCTGCCTTGTCTGCAAGGACGCACGTGCCATGCTGAGTCAGACCAGCGATCCATCTAGCCCAGCATCTTCTCTCTGACGGTGGCAGTAGTGGATGCTTATGCAGAGCGTAGAAACTGGGTGCACCTAGACAAGTGGTCTATCCCTGTCATTCCTTCCCTAAACCTTCATTCATTTAGAGATGCTAGACCTTCCCTGACTGTTCTGTTTAATAGCTATTAATGGATCTATCTTCCATGAACTTGTCTAGTCCAGCGGTGCTCAGCCTTCCTGCCCTGCAGGCTGGATGAGTGGCACAGGACTCATTTGCAGGCCAGATTCAGCATGGTAGGGAAGGGGATCAGGCTGCAGGTGTGATCCAGCTACAGGGTGACCCCATGCTCTGGCCCCAATATGCACTGGCCCAATCTAGCACACCAGCCTGTGTCATCCAGGCCATAGGTCCAGAAATTTGGCAGCAGGGGAGCAGCAGTTTATCCTGTCACTGCTCCTCTACCCCCAAATTTCTGGTCCTTTTGAGAGATGCTCCATGGGCTGGATGATGCGGTCTCATGGGCCAGATCTGGCCTACGGGCCAGAGATTAGTCTAGTCCTTTCTTGAACCTGGCTATACCATCTGCCTCTACAACCTCCTGTGGCATTGAGTTCCACAGGTTAACTAAATGCTGTGTTTAAAAAAAAATACTTCTTAATTTTAAAACCTGCCTTCTGCTAATTTCAGTGGTTGCTGCATAGTTGTAGTATTCTGGGACATGGCAAATAACAGTTCCCTGGTCACTTTGTCCACACACTTCATGATTTTATAGATTTCTATCATAACCCCTTTCAGTCTCTTCCTTTCTAAATTGGAGAGCCCTAGCCTTTTTAGTCTTTCCTGGCTCCATACCCCTAATGATCTTGGTGGCCCTTCCCTGGACCTTTTCCAATTCTACAACATCCTTTTTGAAATGAGGAGACCAGAACTGCAGTATTCAGGATGTGGGGACATCATGGATTTGTAAAGCAGTATGATGTTTCTCATTGTGTTTTCATTTTCCTTCTTGACAATGCCCAACTTTTTATTGGCTTTTTTTGTTTGCCCTGATGCATCGAGCTGATGTTTTGGAGAACTGTCCACAGTGACTCTCAGGTTCATTTCCTGAGTTGTAACAGCTAGTTCAGAACCCAGCATTGTGTACATATAAAAAGTTATTTTTCCCCAAGTGCATTACCTTGCACTTCTCAATACTGAAGTTCATATACCAGGCATTTGCCTACTTACTTAGCTTGGCAAGATCTTTCTGCGGCTTCTCTCCATTAGCATGGAATTTGACTAACCCAGAATAATTTAGTATAATGCGCAAACATAGAGATTTCACTATACACTTCATTTTCTAGGTCATTGATTAAAATGTTGAATGAAACCGGCTCTAGCACAGATCCTTGCAAGACGCAACTTTTGACCTCCTGCCATCCTGAAAAAAGACCATTCATTTCTACCCTTTGCTTCTTATTTTGTAACCAGCTCTCAATCCATAAATGAACCTCCTTTCCAATTTCTTGGCAATGCAGTTTTTTTCTTTAAGTTTGAGTTCTTGAGTACCATGACTGAACTCGGGGACCATAACGAAGTAACTAAATAAGTACCTACCTGAATCCATTCAAGGTGCTATTAGGTGAATGTATTTTGTCCTCTGTTACTTTATGGCAATGAATGTACTTTGCCCTCTGTTATTTTCTATCATTTGGTTCTTTCTTTAAGCTCCTATTATTTATGGTTGTGAATAAAAAAAATCAGAAATAGGTGCTTTGGGCTTGATATTTCTTCCTCCAGTGAACTATCACAGAGTTGCTCCTGTAGTTATTGTCCTCCACAGTTTTGAAGGTGCAAAAAACAGGGAATCATTAGGCTGGCTTCAGACATCAAGCCCTGGGGCGTGCGCTTTCTGGAACAGGATCTAGTGTACAGCTATAACTAGGTTTCATTTCTTACAGAAAAGGAAGCGGAGAGAGAAAGATGATGATGCTGTCAGTCTCTGCAGCCTTGATTTTAAGGTAACTAAAGCTTTTTTTTTTTCCCCAGTCATACTATCAGTATCAACTGTTGTGTTGCTATTGATCACACAGCTCCCCAAAGTCCCCTAATGTTGAATGTCTTGTAAAAGAAACTGATATCCACACTTAAAAAAAGCACAGTTGCTTTCAGGTGATGGGTACTAGAAATATTTACAAATAGCGGTGGCAAGGATGATGACAGCCCAGTGTCTGTTTTCATTCTGTTGTGAAACGTTGTACTACTACAAGCAAACTGGACTTCTGGTGAAAGTTACTCATTCATGAAGGGAGGTTAAAATGTGACTGAAGTAAACATCCTGAGTCATTAGTGGTGGGGACAAGAAGTCTAATCTTCTAAGGAAAAAAACCACCCAAAATAGGTTTTCTGGAAAGAGAAACTTCTTATTGTAATTAAGATTCTTTGAGGATGTCACTGCCCAGGAATTCTCCAAAGGGCAGAAAGGAATGTAGCAGTTCTTCTGGGAAGTGCCAGTGAATTCAACTGGTGACTAAATAGACTTTTACAATTTATTAACTTTGCATAAATTCAAATTTACTGATGGGGAGAGTCTTGTTTAATCTCACCTCTTTGTATCCTTTATTGCTATACCTTTGTGTCTGCACTATTTGATTGGTTTCCCAATCAAATGGGGGCGATTGAGAAATGTCACTGCTTTGCTGCTTTCCAAGAAGGATCACCTCTGTCCAAAGAACTAACTAAGCTTTTTGGTGTTCGATCTGTCGAATAGATCCACTCTTCTGGACAGGACTGTCCTTAGATTTTGTTTTTTTCTTGGTATCTGGCATGTGTTTTCTAGTCCAGAAAAGAGGAAGCATATCAACCAGAGCTTATGTCATAGCAATGACATCTGTATGTGGATGGTTTTTGTTCCAAATAGTTCTCAATTTTACATGTCCTTAGTTGTGGAAGTAGATGTGAGCGGTGGACAGCTGAGAGTTCTGGGTAAAAGAAACCTGCCAGAAAGATGATTTTAAAAGAAAAAAAAGCCATTCATTCAGCTGCACTGAAGAGAATCCCTGCGAATTAGGAGTTGTGCCTACAG
>NW_005842818.1:441733-448699 GCF_000455745.1 Alligator sinensis | reverse complement strand
GCAGGAATCAACATCAGGAGAAAATATAATTGTCTGTAACCTAATTGCTTCTTAATTGAGATTATCTTAGAGAAAGGGAAGGCTTAAGCCAAGTAGCTAGGTCACTCGGACCATGTCTTGTTTAACCTGACCTTTTACATTTTTAAATGATCCGGCTACCCGTGACACTCTCATTAGTTCTGAAGTCACACCTACAAAGTACACTCCAGTGCATTTTTAAACCCTATTTGTAGCTCAGCGCTAGCTACTTTTACCTCTTGTCCTTACATTGTGTATTTTATGTACACACATACCTTTTAATACAAACAGACACGGCGTTCAAAAGCCTTAAAGCCAGCAAAGTCGCGGTTGCATGGTAACGTTTTCTAAAGCACCTAAATGACATGGCCTTCCAAGCCTCACTTATAAACGTAGAGTCTACAGTTAGTCCGTATTTGGGTGCATTTCAAATACGTTTTTCAGCTATTGCAGGCAGTTGATGTAAAAAATGTGGTGCCATGCAACTGTGTGTATCCATATATAGGGCTGATTCTGCCTCAGGCTGAGGGTTGGACTGGATGACCTCTGTAGGTCCCTTCCAGCCCCACTTCTCTGGGATTCTCCGAGATGCGTGCACCCACATGGTTCATAAGGTTAAAAGGTATCATGATGATCTATCCTGACGTTTTGCATAATTCAGTACTGTTACCCTGTTTTGACACAAGGGGAACTGTTAGTCTGAGGCCCAGCACATCCAGTGTGTCAAATGACACGGGGAAAATCATGCAAAACCCCAAAGCTTTTGTACAGATTTCTCCCTCCCCTGTAGTTTTCTGTTAAATGTTGAATGGCTTAAAGTTGGCTTATATTAGGGATATGTTGAAGGGTTTAGGGCATACCCAGAAACCCTTTGATCCCAAACTTTCCACACACTCTTGAGGGGAGCAGGGTGGGGTTTCAGGGGATCCTGTGCATTTATCCTGAACTTCAGCTGTGTTTGTGACTAATATTTTGTTAAGTAAAACTTCAGCTTATGCAGCATGCTGCAGTATTACCCTGCTAACGTAGGAGTGCAGAATGATTCACTTTGAGAGTATCCAGCACTGTTTTCTGAAGGTGTGTACTGTATATCCTAATATTTATTTAGCAACCAACTTATGACCCTTCTATATCTGATGGGAGTAGATAAAGGGGGCAGTGTCTTTTGTCAGAAGCAAGAGGAAGCCATGCTGAGTAACATGCAGTAATCCAGTCTTGTCTGGACTGGAGTCATTTAGTGACCATGGGTTACTAATCTTTGGAACAGGAGAGTCCAACTGCTGGGGTGTCTAAGAGTACAGCTTTGGGAAGAAGACAACATACAAAAAGTGGGAGTCTTCACTGAATTAACCATTTATTTAAGAACTTAGGTTTGGAAAGGAGAATCGGGAACAAACTTGCATGTATGTGACTGACTCATGAGCATTACTCAGCATGAATAACTGTAGCACTGTACAGCTGTATCAGCAGTGGCAATACAGGGGCATTTGGCCAAGAAGCCTTAACATATTCCTAGTCCTTTTTCTTGAGTGGGATGGGGTGGGGAAAGATAGACAACCTGGCATTTCTAATATAGCACGTGAACTAGGGAATTCTGGGACCAAATTCTTATTCTCCATCACTTGTGATGTTTAAGTCTTAATTGCTAGCCCAGTGGAAGCCAACCTTGTGCCACGAATGAAGATCCACACCCTCCCCATCTGCCACTCCAGTCCCACTTCTCCTGGTTTATCTGCTGCTCTGCTTTCTGCTCCCTGTCTGTCCTGCCACTGTGCTGCCTGTCCTCTCCCTGATCTTCCGTGTGCCAGACTTGGAGGCTACACATGGTGCTTGTGACACGAGTTGGCCACCCCTGCTGTAGTCCATCCACAAATAACTGGGCTTGATGCAGGAACTGCTGAGTGAAATTCTACAGCCCATGTTGGGAAGAAGGTCAGACTAAATGATTATATTGGTCCCTTCTGGGCTTAAAGTATATGAATAAATGGCCAGGAAAGGTGATAAACGTGAGCACTCCTACTGTAGGGGATTTTGAAGACAGCTATATGAACTCTTAGCAGATGCAGCAGTTTGAATTCATGCTACAACTCCTCATGCGTGAGTTACAAAACTGTACTCTGGAATAAACTTTGGCATTTTTGAGACTGGCTGCTAGCTGGAGCCACGCTGCTATGAAAACCGACTGTCAACACATGAGAAGTATGGGAGCTTAATGCAGGAATGTAAACCAGCTTAGAACTTGTCCTAGCACTTTGCTATTAAGCCCAGTTTTGTGCTCAGTAATGTCACAGGCTTATACACCAAGGTTCGGACGTCGCATTAGTGTTAGCAGGACAGAGACTTGTTTATAATCCCCTAGCTTGGGCTCTCGCGCATCTAGGATCATAATTGGCTACAAGCAGAGGTCTCTGCCACCAACTTTTAATTAAAAACAGAGTGGCAGAAAAAAACTGCTGCTGTACTAGCTTACTTCTGTTTTATGAAATATGTGTAGTTTGCTTTTTACTTAATTCCATGTCATTATAGTGACCTCTCATCATGCAGAGAAAATGCAGTATTTTGAGTTAGTGTGTAAACTCCCAGTGGCCCAATGATCTATTGATGTCATGCCCTATTTTTGCCCCCTTTCAAGCGTACTAATTTGAATTTGACGTGGAATATAAATATCTGCCACTGGAATGTTAAACACGGATCATTGACGGTAAACAAGTTGACTATCTGGTTGATGGGGACTGACTTCCTACTAACTTAAAAAAGAGATAAAGGAATAGGGTTGTCTGCATGTTAGCGTGGATTCTTACTTATTCCAGTACGTGAAATGTTCTATATATAATGTGCTATATATGGTATAGTTTAAAAACAGCTGACTAATATTTAGTCGGGGTTCAGCTTCAGATAAAGTGCCGGAAAGCTGGAAGTTAGTTTCAACAATGGAAACGAGCTTTTGATTTGTGAAATGTTATGCATACTTTAGTTGTGCTGGAGACTTCAAGTCAAATGTATTAAAATGCCATGGGTTTCTATTTTTAAAAAAATTGGATCCCTCAATCATGTTACATAACCTTTTGCTGTTCCAGGACATGAAGGAAGCCATAAAAGTTGGATTATCTGGCCCCTGTGGAATTGCCCCCAACCTAGGAGACCCTGGTTTAAGCACCTCTTATCCCAGTGATTGAGAAATGGTTGAAGTCAAGACCTTTGCTCTTAGGCTCTTCATAGTCAGAAGCGTCCTTTTGGAGAGCCAAAGGTAAACTACGGCAGCCCTGGCTTTTGCTAGGGGCTTCGTGGTCTTGTGCCAAGACCCCAATATGTGGGGGGGGGGTATAAAGGTGTCTTAAAGACACCATTCTCCTATTGCTGCAGCAATAGGAGCCAAGAATCAGACTCTCGAGGACAAACACTAGTTATGTAAGTGTTTTGCTAAGCATTTGAATGTTTTTCAGTATGAAAAATACATGAATCTATTGGAAATGAAAAGATTGAATTATAAAGCATAAATTCTTTCCCCTACAGGTGATCATTCTTAACTTTTAAATGTACTTGCTTTGATATGGTTAGTTGGTTTTTTTTTCCAGCTCCTACACATGAATCAGCTACCTTGGAGAGCATTTTTTCTTTGCTAGATTATCCCCCCCACCACAAGGTAGCTTTAATGGCAAAGAATGTACCAGCTATAAAACAGCTAGGATTTCAGCTAAAGAATTATTTGCAGCTGTAGGCCTCTGCACCTCTTTTCATAAATTAGTCTTGTTGCTTTTCCATTTTATTATGGATTTCATCAGATGATTCCAAAATAGTGAGTTATTGCTATTCTGCTAGAACTGAGTAATAGCAAAGCAGTGGTTTTGCATAGCTGGGTAGTAATTCTGGTATTAATCAACTTTATTAACTTTAGGATTAAATGCAAACAGCCCCTTCCACATGCACGCATGTAGGGCAAAGAAGACAGCCAAGCAGCGTCTAGGTATTATATCACCATCTGACCTCTCCTGAATTCACGTAGATGATGGTTCTGTAGATAAGAAGGGTGGTTCTGGGGATGATGATGATTGTACCTTAACACGAATGCGCCGTGTGGGGTGATAGCTGGATAACGATGTTCATGCTGTTTATGCAGTGTTAGTGCGAGAGTCTTGACTGCTTAGACAAGGGCTTGGATTTTGCCCAAGGATGGCTGCTGCTGATAAATACCAAAATAGTTTTTGTATATAGAAGGCATTCAGGAATCAGCCCCTCCTCTACAAACACATTTTTGAGAGCTGTTTGCATTTATTTTGTGGTATTAAGTGCTCACATCCCACAAAGTCCTTAATCCATTGTTACAAAATGAACAGTGAATAGGAACAGCCTGTATCTAGACGATTTGTCATTAGCATTGTGTCAAACAAGAAGGCAGGTAATGTGCTATAAGAGATGTTCTGTGTGTATCACAGTAGCTCTTTAAATATCCATAGCACAACTTAAATGTCATGCATCAGCCTTGAGTTGCATCGCCCCCTGTTAGCATTGGCCTTATGAAGTGTCATGGAGGAAAACATGCAGTTGAACAGGGATCTTCCAGCTGATGAGTCAGGTGCTAGGTAATAGATGGCAGCAGGTCCCTTTCCTGAGGGCTCTGATGAGAAATAATTAGTACTTACATTGCATAAAGCACTTTATATAATATGCTGCAAAGTGTTTCCAGATGCAGAACATCACGTTCTAGTGCTGCTAACATCTAAGTACCTTTCTTGGTAAGTGTTGCTGTACGTAGTACTTTTCCTTTTTGTTCCTGGCAGTCCATATCCTTTTTATTTTGAGTCTATATTTAACTAGGTAAAAGGCCGCATTTCTGTTTTGAACATGGGTACATGATTTGGGGCTAACAATGTTCCTTGTCCCCATCCTCCTCCCAATCCTGACTACAGCCTGAGTCTCATTACAGGGTGCTCCTTGAGCAACTGGAGAAGTGCCAGACAGGCCACCTGGGGGTTCATTTAGACCAGGGGTGGGTAAAATGGCAGATCTGGCCAGCAGCCAGACTCCATTTTCCAGCAGCCCCTGCCCACTTAGCTGGGGCCGGTCTCCATTGAGACCCCAGGCACACCTGTGCTGTGATAGTGCTAGGCTGGGGTTGCCATGGAGACCGGCCCCAGCCGCGCTGGCAGGGGACACAGCAGAGCAGAGCAGGGCAGAGTGCTGCTCCAGAACCACTGGGATCTTGCGGCAGGAGCAGCTTGGTTCAGAGCCAGAGCACAGCTGCGATCAGTCAGAGGAAGGAGACCAACCCAGGGCTGCAAATCCCACTGCCTCACACAACAACATGCCCCCATTGCCGAAGAATGTGTGTATCCAGAGTCGGGCTCCTCAGTCACCTGAGGGACCCATCAAGCCTAACAGACGTCATCCTCGACTTCGAGGGACTGCCGACAACAATGCGTGCTGTGGGCAGGGGTGTGGAGTCCGCTGCCAGCTGGATCCGGCCCACGGGCTGGACTTTGCCCACCCCTGATCTAGCCCCACTCCACCTTCTAACCACGGCTGTGCTATTACCAGCTCTGAAATTCACTCCGTCCTGTCAGCTTCGAGGCTGCTGGTAGGGGCAAGGTTACCCAAGTATCACTGTAAGCATTCTTACTTAAGTGTGAACAGCTGAAAGCAGGCTGTCCCCCCTCAAGAAGCAGTAGTCATGCTTACCTTGGCTAAAGGGGATGACTTTCAATCTAGAACTGGTGGAATTTAGCACATGGTTACAGTGCTGTTGGCATGATTGAAATGGCTGCCTTCCTTACTAATGGGCATTTTAAAAGGCATGTGTTTATTCAGTTAAATGCCCTGGCTACGTGCAGCTACTGGTATTTAACTTGAGGGAGAAACGGGACTGTGAAACGCTCTTGAACTGATCAAGCTGGACACTCAACAAAGATGTCATGTGTCATGCTTTTTTCCTGGGACTCATGTTCTAAACATGACAGACGGTTTTACTGCACTTGGGAGAAAGAAACTACCAACAACGGAAAAGAAAGATCTTCCATAAATGATTCAAGTGTTGTCTTTGTGTTTGGGGTTTAGAAATCCTGTGAATTTCCCCAACTCTGCTACTGGTATTTTACATATTTTTATGGTCACAAACTACTTCAAGATCGTTTCAGGCTGGACATAAGGAAGAATTTCTTTACTGTCCGAGCCCCCCAAGGTCTGGAACAGCCTGCCACCGGAGGTGGTTCAAGCGCCTTCATTGAACACCTTCAAGATGAAACTGGATGCTTATCTTGCTGGGATCCTTTGACCCCAGCTGACTTCCTGCCCTTTGGGCGGGGGGCTGGACTCGATGATCTTCCGAGGTCCCTTCCAGCCCTGATGTCTATGAAATCTATGAAATAACACAACAGTCATGTAGAGCAGTGGTTCATAGATGGATAGATGTTAGGGGCTGGAAGGGACCTCACGAGATCATCATGTCCTGCCCCCCCTGCACTTGGGCGGGAAAGACTGCTGGGATCAGATGACCCCAGCACGGTGCACGTCTAGTTGTTCTTTGAAGATCTCCAGGGTTGATGATTGTGCCACCTCTGGGGGAGTCTGTTCCAGACCCTGGACGCTCGAATCATAAAGAAATGTCTCCTTATGTCCAATCTGAAGCGATCTTCAATCAATTTGTGTCCATTGTTTCTTGTCTTCCCCTGAGGGGCGTTGGTGAACAGATGCTCCCCCAAGTCCTGGTGTATACCCTTGATATACTTAGAGGCTGCCACCAATTCCCCTCTGAGTCTTCTCTTCTCCAGGCTGAACAGTCCCAAGTCTTTCAGCCTCTCCTCATATGAACCAGCACGGGTTCATCAGCGGCAGGTCATGTCAGACCAACCTGGTGGCCTTCTACGATCAGGTCACTAAATCATTGGATGCAGGGGTAGCAGTGGATATAGTCTTCCTGGACTTCCGGAAGGCTTTTGACACTGTCTCTCACCC
>NW_005842818.1:439937-440768 GCF_000455745.1 Alligator sinensis | reverse complement strand
CCCTTCCGACCCTAGAAACTATGAAACTATGACTTGGTCTCTAGGCCCCTGATCATGCACGTGGCCCTCCTTTGGACTCTCTCGAGCTTCTCCACATCCTTCCTGAAGTGCGGGACCCAGAACCGGATGCAGTACTCCAGCTACGGCCTCACCAAGACCAAGTAGTGTGTGAGGATGACATCCTTAGCCTTGCCCAAGATGCCTCGGTGGATGCATGCTAAAGTTTTATTCGCTCTGCGAGCTATGGCATTGCACTGGTGGCTCATGTTCATCCCGTGGTCGATCACGACTCCCAGGTCTCTTTCAATTATGGTGCTGGCAAGCATAGCACTCTGAGCAGGTACGCGTGTTGTGGATTATTTCTCCCTAGATGAAGCACTTTACATTTCTCCCTGTTAAACATCATCAGGTTTTGATCTGCCCACTTTGTAAGTCTGTCCAGGTCAGCCTGTATCCCCAGCCTGTCCTCCAGCATGACCGCGCTCTCCCATAATTTGGTGTAATCTGCGAAGTTTGCCAGTTCGCTTTTAACACCTGAATCCAAACCATTGATGAACATGTTGAAAAGCCCTGCTCCAAGTACTGAACCATGAGGGATGCCACTGGTCACCTTCTGCCACGTCGACTCGGTGCCATCTATTAATACCCTCTGGGTCCTGCCTCAGAGCCAGTTACTGAGCCACCAGACTGTAAAGTTGAGGCCGCAATTTCTGGTTCTCAACCCATTTGTAAAACATTGACGGCCAGGCCCAAACCAGTAAATAGTTTAAGTAGAAAACAGCCCACTGGCAAGCAGCTGGCAGCAGAAGGAGGAGGGGGCAGTGCCCATCC
>NW_005842818.1:439614-439910 GCF_000455745.1 Alligator sinensis | reverse complement strand
CCCCCCATCCATTACTCCTTGTGCTGCTGGCTGGGCAGCTGGCGCAGGAGCAGCAATGTGTCTCACTGCCACACTCTGCCCTCCCACACTAAGTGCTGCCCACTACGTCATGGAGGAGGCTTCTGTCCACGCCAGTCTGCTGCAGCCCTGTGCCTGTTGTGGGTGCACAACAGCATCGAAACCCTGCCAAAAAAACCCCCAAACCAACCCAAAATTCACGCAGCCGTGCAGCGCCCGTCTGGAAACCTAGCGCCAGCCCCAGTCCAGCTGCTCAACAGCTGCCCGCGCCGCGCGAG
>NW_005842818.1:425881-439577 GCF_000455745.1 Alligator sinensis | reverse complement strand
CCCGGCCCCGCCCTCTGCTCGGCCCCGCCCCCTGCCTTGAGCTTCCCGCGCCTGCTGCTGCAGCCCAGACGCGGAGAAGCAGCGCGAGGGGACAGCAGCTCGATACCGCCCCCGGCCCACGGGGCTGCCCCCGGCCCGACCCGCACCGCCATGGTGGCGCATGACGAGCTGGGCGGCCTCCTCCCCATCAAGCGGACCATCCGCGTTCTGGACGCGCACAACCAGGCGTCCCGCGAGCAGGAGGTGAGCTCGGGGCCGGGGCCGGGACACCCCGCACCCGGCTGCCCGAGGACGGGCTGGGCTCGCTCGTGGGCAGGGGATCCCAGACAGCGGTTGTTGTCTCGCTGTCTGCGGGGCAGGCTTGAAGGCAGGACGTTTGGGTCGCAGGAGCGTGTCGCTTCATCAGGGAGCCGAGAAATGCGGTGGTTTGCCACCGTGGAGCCTGACCGTGGGTGAAGCTGGCATGTTGCTCCAGGCAGGCGCGGTGCGCGCCGGGCGTTTCGGGGTCTTGCAAGTCCAGCTTTGAGATGGAGGGGTTTTCAATTCAGGGTCTTGCGAGTCTTTTGAGATCAGAGGCTTTTGATTCGGGGTCTTGAGAGTCGAGATCGGGGTTTTCGATTTGGGGTCTTGCGAGTCTGTCGAGATGGAGGGATTTAATTCGGAGTTTCAAACAGGACCCACTTTTGATGAGCGGTGTTTGAATTTCTTTCTCCTTTCTTACCCCCTCCGTGTCCTGCGATACTGTTGTTTCTGGGTAGCAAGGTTTCGGTAGCAAGGCTTAACACTTTCTTCCAGCAGATTTAGGGCAAACTTTTAGAGAAACCAGCGAACTTGCATCTAGTGGGGCGATAAAATTTCTCAGAGTGACTTTGGAGCCTGCCCCACGCTTTGAGAAGTGATTTAGAAATGGCTCGTTTAGAGGGATTTCGACTCCAGAAGTGCCCAAAGGACTCTGGAGTCTTCACCCTAAACCTAGAAAGTCCTGATCCTACGCTAATTGCACTCGTCCAGGTTGTCTCCTTGCCTTCGGCGGGGCAGCGTCCAAGAGCAGAGCTAGGAGCCAGTCGCAGGCTGCAAACTTGTTTCTGGTGTCCTTTAAGACTAAAGGATCCAGGTGTATAAATTACACCACGCGCTGTGTTTTCTTTGCTCCCTTACAGACCCTTTTCTATCCGGGCACTTAGTCTCTGGGTAAACAAGTAAGATTTTATTTCCTTTTAAAAAGACTTTGTAACCCTGTGTTATGTAAATGAGTCCGGTTGCATTCCTGGAGGCTTACTGCATACCTTGTCTGTTGACACAAGGCAAGACTACAGTAATCAAGCAGAAATGTGCTGCCTAAGGTAGTGATAAAAAGAGAATGGTTATTACAAAACATAAAATAAAATAGCCAGACCTGTACTGAAACTCCCCTTGACTCGGATGACCTTCTGTCGAAGTCCTGTTGGGCGCTTGAAATATTCCAGCTTTAATTGGAGAAACTGGGCGCACGCCAAGCCACAGACTCACTGCTGCACCTCCGTAAAAAAAAAAAAAAAAGTTGCTCTGAGAGTTTGGGGATAAATCTAAGGAATGAGTTGTCTGGAATAAAGCCTTGTACGCAGTCGAATATGATTAATGTGGTGCTGCATATTAGAGGTTTAATTGTTGTTTTTGGTTAAGGGAGTCAGGAGTGGCTTTCAAGTGTTTGTGCCAAGTTCTCATTTGCTGTTTACAGTCACTTTAAGCCCTTTAGCCATCCAGCAATCCTACTTCTGTGCTTCCCCCTTCCCCTTGAGTTTGAGGAAGTGATATGGCTCTTTGATCCACCGTGGCCAAACCTCCCTTGGTCACTCGGACACGGCCAGGCGTCTTACGCCAACTGCACTGAGATCCAGCAAATTCACGTCACGTTAGTCTTCAGTCAGTGTACAGCTTACCTCAGCCCCTTCTGGGTTCATACTTGACCTGGTGACCAAAGCGCCGTTGGAATTGAGTGTTCATTTAATTATAGTCATTTGCATTGTTTCCATTTTTTTCCCCATTGGTCACTTTTTCTCAACGTTTGTACATGCACATGTGATCTTGCACATTGAACACAACACAGTAGAAAATGACCCTTTTTAAAAGATAACAATAAATAACCTGCCATGGGGGGGGGCGGAAATCTATACTCAAACCAGGCATTTTAATTGCTTTCACACTTGAAAGCAACCACTTGGCACTTGAACTTTTTTGTAGTGTGGCGATTTGTACCCAGAAAGGAAAGTCCGTTGAAAGTCTGTCTCAAAACTCGTGGTAGAGGTGATGCCTATTATTAGACGAACTAGATTTTTGCCAAAAAAAAATATTTTAATTGCAAGCTTTCGGGCACAAGCACCCTTCTTCAGGCATCTTGCTTTCATCCTGCAAGCAAAGATTTAGCCAGGATTTTTAAACAAAGAAGACCTCCTCGAAAAACTGGTTTTTCAAGTAGAAACCGTGGTTAGCAGTTAACTATTTGCAGCATTGACACTTAACCGAAAGTTGAGACAAGTTCAACAAAAGCTAACTTTGTTCTAGTAAGTAATTTGTTTTAATGTAATTTGGCTTACTTTTAGTTAGCCTAGATTTCTGTATGGGGGATTATCCCTAGTGTACACCCCTCATTTCAATAGTTTTACACCCAGGACAAACTTCACCTGATGTGGAATAGCAGGTTAAACCCAAAGCTGCCATGAAGGCAGGAGAAAACTCCTAGGACACAGTGCAGCACTCTGGAGGATTTTGCTCAACTAATGTTGTGGCTTATGAGGTCTTTTGAATTCCTTAGGGGAGCAAAGTCTGCACAGGGCAAACTTCCTAGTGGTGTTGCTTAACTCATGGGAGTTGGTTGTTCAAAACACTATCTTCCTTAAGGCAAAGGAGTGCTCTGAGCCGTATGTTCCCCAGCCCCCTCTCTTGTTAAGCAAGAGGAGAACTTTTCACTCCGTGCTGGTATTTGCATCTCTTATTCCGGATCACCGTAGCTGTTCTGAAGAGCGGCAATTTATAAATCCATTCAGACAGGGAGCCCCTTTGTACTGTCGGTCGCACACGGAGGGGATTGCCTTCTGCCAGGCTTGTGCATATGCATGTGTCACTTCAGTCCTGCACAGATGTGCTGCAAAGGCATTCACACATGTCCATTAGTGCCTGGAGCGTGGCATTGTATCTCATATCTGCAAAGCCCGCTCCTTTGACCTCTGAACAGAGTGAGCTGAGAAATATCGCGCAAGCATCCTATCCTGAGCACTGGGATTTCTTCCACTATTAATCTCGGTGTCATATATATTTATTTACTTTTTCTGTTTGGTCTATTTATATAGCCATTCTTGGCAGATCTGGATGTGATTTATGTCTGTCTAAATCCTGCTCTCAGCCTGATTTAGTTCATGAGCCTTTCTTGGCTTGTGCCTCCTTGTTTTAGTAACTCGACATGCAAAATAAACCTTGTCCCTCTCCGGTCCATTCAGAACTTTCTGTCCTTCGCTTCACCTCCAGACGCATCCCTTTGTAGATGGATTCTGCACCCTTAGTGCCATGGTTAACGGGTCTTCCCTTGAATAGATGTGCCTAGCATAAATGAAATGATACTCAGTGTCCTAGCCTTAATATCATTTTGTTTTTTCTTTGCAGCTCTTTCTCCAAACCTATAATATCCAAATAGTTTTGAAATTTTTCAGCCATGGCACATGTAGAAGATAGTCTCAGATATCCCTAGCCCTGTACTGAGCTATCCTTTCATCCTATATTTGAAACCTCTGTTAATCAAGGAATTGTGGCTTTATTTCCCCTCCAGCTCTGAAGACTTCATTCATAGCATCTCTTAAATTTGGGTCTTGGTCACTGCATCTAAGAACACAAGGCCACTATTCACAGCATGGCCCAAGCCCGATTCTCATTTGCGCAGGTTTTGCCCTTTCTGATTCTTCCCCATGCAAATGATCTGAATCCAGCTCCATATAGCCCTTTTCCCCCTTCTGAGGTTTTGTCATTACTCTTGCCGCACAGAAGCAAAGGATTCATGTGCCTTTCACTACTGTCTTTCACGGAAGCAGGGAAGATGCCAAGGGTCAGCTGGTTTAACCTCCCGCATAGACGCAGGATTCACATGGCCATCTGAAACGGGAAGTGGACACAGTAGGGACCTCTGTCTCCAGCTATTATGTCATCATCTCATTCCCCACCTTTTTTTTTTCTTTTCTTTTTCCTTCTACTACTTAATAGGGGAGAATCCATCATTAACTGGGGATGGCTGATAATCCCTTGTTAATGTGCATAATGAGGGCAACTCATTGTTCGCCCAAAGCTTCGCGTGAAACCATCTAACCATTGCGCTAGGAAAGGGCATTGAGGTACATCTCTGCGCCTGTGGCGGGTTCCAAGGCTCTGGAGATCAGTTGCTTGGAAGTATCTTTTAAGTGCATCACAAGACTTTACCTGCCCTTGGTTTTTCTTACTTCCCACCCTTCCTTATCTCTGGTTGTGCTTGCTTTCCCATTAGCAATTTCCATATAATGTTCATTATGCACAGCACTTACTGTAGCTTGACACTTGCATTTGTTAAGGGCCTGTAGCCTCCAACAGACCGATGACTCCCCATCCACGGAGGTGCATCAGTTGGAACAGAGCTTAAGGTTGATGGACTACTCTCACTCCACGTACAAAAGCATCAGCTTTGAAGCGATAGAGGCCACAATCCTTTAGGAAAAGGCAGACTCCTAGATTGAAGCATCCTTTTGTATTTCCACATACTTCACCGGAATGTCGAGCATGCCGTATATTTGCTGTATGCTAGATTAGCTACTTGCAACTCTCTTGGGCTCTGGCTGTTCTTTGTGCCTTCTGTCTCTGGAGTGAAATAAAAGGGGGAAAGCATGTTCTGTGAGGGAACAGACACAAAATTCTTGTGCGTAGTAATGGCAGATCCTCAGCTGTGTACGTCTGCCAGGGCCTCATCAAAGGGCTGATGACAGGTCCTACCGGGATCTGCTCAAATGTCTCTAGTACATTACTGTCCAGAAGCAAACTGGAGCCGCACTGTGCAAAAATACTTACAGGCGTTATGATCGTCACAATCTGTATTGTCCCTGCCTCTCGCAAGACTGCACTTAGGTTCAGACAAATACCTCCTGCTGCAGCTACTTCAGCACACTGTTTAGAGGCACAAACTGGTTTTTCCAGCCTTCACAACATTGACCAATCTAAATCCCAACCACACTCAGTACAACTTGTTCTGGTTTTTTTTTTGTTTGCAGGAGCCCAGCAATAAGCGAGTTCGACCTCTAGCTCGGGTGACGTCCTTGGCAAACTTGATCTCTCCTGTAAGAAATGGTGCAGTTCGACGCTTTGGTCAGACAATACAGGTAAGACCAAGCACAGGGTTCTCTCTTTGTGGAGTGGGGACATGCACCTATAAGCGGTTGGACTGATCCCAGAATTTCAGGGTCTCTTGGGAATTTGACCCATGCCAAGTCCAAGCATGGAGAAGAGTTGCAGGTTCCCAAGGGTCTTCTGGTTCAAAGGCTGTATCGTCACTGAGACGCTCTTATCAAGCATGTGTATGTCCTACAAGGAGGAGCCCCTCCAGAGCTTCTGAACTGTGGAGAATGTGCAGAGTGAGGCTGAGTTAACTAATAGCTGCTTTCTGTTGGCCTCCAATCGGTAGTATAGACGCAGCTTGACGTTTAACCACTGGAAAAGAATGAGCCGTTTCAAGTAGGGAGAGTCGCATGATACACAAATGCCTTATGGCAGTATGTGAGGTACATGATATGTATGATCCTGTGCATGCCAATATGAAGGCAAGCAATGTTCTTTGGGTAGATATGATATCTTTTATTAGACCAACTAAAGCTATTTTAATTGGTCTAATAAAAGATATCGCATCTACCCAAAGAACATTGCCTGCCTATGTCCTTAGACCAACACGGCTACAACCAACAACCCTGCAAATGTGAAGGGACACTTGTTTGCAGTTTTTCTTCATAGGAAAGTGGCACCGAAAAAGTCTGTTCTTATAACATGCTACCCTAAATGTGCAGCTCAGATCAAATTCATGTTTGGGTTGCAATGACATTGAACACTAGAACAGAATTCAAGTATTTCCATCTATAAGCTCCGGTGACATTAGCAAATTAAAGTCTTGACTAAGGCACAACTTGTACAACTTGCGGTAGAAGAGGGACAAAGGGATTGGGAGCAGCAAATGAAAAACTTGTGGTACACTTGAAGTGCTGGAACCAAATCTTTTTATTCACTCCTTCTTCCCCACCAGTCATTTGCCCTCCGTGGTGACAGCAAGTCCCCTGGCTTTGCCCAGAAGTTATGTAGCAGGTCGGCTGCTCCCACACCACCAAAGAGAAGAAACAGCGTGCTTTGGTCCGAGACATTAGATGTTAACATGAAGGAGACTCTGAGCACCAAAGAAATCAAGCGCCAGGAGGTAAATTGTTGATCAAGATGCCCTCCTTTCTTCTGGCTTGTGGAGGAGGATGGAGATGAAGGGGCAGGAAAGAGGAGAAAACTATATCATGCTTATTCATATATCATGCACCCTGTTTTTAGAAGAAAGAGCGAAAGAAAAAAGGTTTTTCTTTTAAACAAACTTCTCCAAAACAGTTCTTTTGTTTAAGAGCTGTTTAAAAGCCTGATTTTTTTCAATCATTAATTTTAAGGAATGGGTGAATGTGGGATGTGGACAAATGTACAGTTTTACTTCTAGAAAAATAATCCATCCAGGTTGACCTTTTGAACATATAGGCCTCTCTGCAGCGATTACAGGTTCTACGTGCCAAGCTCAGCACTTTAAATGAGACTGACCTTTTTTTCTTTTATGAGGCTTGAACTTGGCACCTCTGGGGTTGAACACACACAGTCATTAGTCACTTCTGAAAACGAAGGCCAAACTGTTCTTTCCTATCTAAGGAGGGTCTTCTTCCTCCTGAAAGGACTTAGCAGTTGGCTAAGTGCCAAACAGTGAAAACTTTGTCGCTTGGTTCTCTGAAAAATGTATTGAGGAAGCAGAAACTGAGAAAAGGTAATAAACTGTGGGATTTGACCTGCAGGTAAATTGCTGCACTTTGGCTGTAAAAGTCCATGATGACAAAATATTTGACTTGGCTAGTGTGAAAGCATCAAAGCTTTCACACATTTGCAAGTAGTTTGACTTTCTCAGCACTGAGGAAGCAAGGATTTATTCTGGCCCGCCAGATCCAAGGGCCTTGCAGCAGCTCAAACAGCAAAACCTTTTTTTGGTCTTCAGACCCTGGAGGGATTTAATAATCTCTCTTGGTCCCCCTTAGCAGCTTTGATCAGAAACAAGGCCACAAGTTATAACTTAGAAGTGTGTCTTTCAAAGAACAGCTAGAATGAAAGCGCTGATTTGCTATATACTTAACAAAAAAGGACTCAAAATATCTTTTCTTCTCTCTTTCTCACAGGCAATATATGAACTGTCCAGGGGAGAACAGGATTTAATCGAAGATCTTAAGCTTGCCAGAAAGGTGAGTGGTTGTTTTTTCCTTGCAGTTGAAGACCACATCCAATATCCTCGGGGCATCTTTGTACTCACACACAGTTCTGCGGTAGTTTTACTAGATATTTTTTGCCTGATTTTGCTGTGCAATTGAATATTCTGTTCCGATATCATAGCACCCCGAGAATATTTCAAATGCTCTTTTCTACATAAGAAAATCAGCTCGAGCACTTAGAATTTCTTAGCTTTTATGGTTCTGGTATCTGTTATCTACAGATGTTTGGTATACAGATACCAGAGCTGTAGGCATCTGGTATTTTGTGGTTCGGGTATCATTGACACCCAACAGAGTCAGTGAAACAGCCAGCAAGTGCTTCATCAGTCCTGTGCTGCACATAAGATGCATGGGTATTTGGGGGAAAATACAGTGCCCTGCTATTACTTTGTTTAGACTGTGATATAATTCGGCACCAATCTTCTTCCATAGGCTTATCATGACCCCATGTTGAAGCTGTCTATCATGTCAGAGGAGGAACTGACTCACATATTTGGGGACTTGGATTCATATATCCCTCTCCATGAAGGTAAGAGCAGCAACAGTGAAAGTCTGGAGTCTGGTGAAGAGTACTTGGCACCTATGCTTTATTATTTCAGGCGTAAGCACTTCCTGAGGCACTCGTGGTAATCATCATCTGTATTCTTCATTCCAGACTTCTTGGCAAGGTTAGGAGAAGCAACAAGACCAGATGGAACAGTGGAGCAGATCGGGCCCATTCTTGTCAAATGGGTGAGTCCCCTTGGCTATTCACTCAAATTATGACTGGTGTCAGTCAGCTAAAATTAGGATACGTTAAATGGAGCCACAAAATTCTAAGCTATAGAGTAACATGATTTGGTTGCCATGAGCTTAATGATCTGGGATGCAATCCTAGCAACATGCAAGTCATTGGGAGTCTATTGATTTATATAGGTCAAGGAAACTCTACAGATCTAACTATGCTGTTTGACACCTTGTAATGACTTCTTGATTTTTTTTGTTGAATGCTTGTTTTCTGGGAGGTTTATCAAAGAGATGATTTCAGGCGTCTAAACTTCAAAGGAAGTTGACGTTTCTGAATCTATCTTCCCTCATGCAAAACAATAATGGCATTTTTATGCAAATTATATTTCTTATTTTTAGTTATAATACTCTGTTAAGGGGGAACAGTCTGCCGTATTCATGTGCTCAGTACTTTCAAGGGAGTTTAACTAATAGTGTCCTGCTGTTTCTTTAGTTACCAGGACTGAATGCCTACAAAGGCTATTGCAGTAACCAACTGGCAGCCAAAGCTCTTCTGGATCAGAAGAAGCAAGACCGAAGAGTCCAGGACTTCCTTCAGCGCTGTCTTGAATCCCCTTTCAGCCGCAAGCTGGACCTGTGGAGCTTCCTGGATATCCCTCGAAGTCGTCTAGTCAAATACCCACTGCTCTTGAAAGAAATTCTTAAACATACTCCGAAAGATCATCCTGACGTCCAGATTCTGGAAGAAGCTGTAAGTAATAATGGTGATCGTATGTAATCATATAGCCCTCAGGCTGTAAGAAAGCTCTCTTAAACCCTAAATGATGTAGGGGTATGGTTTCCCCAGTAAGCCCAGTTACACAGATACCACTCCCATTGAAATCCAATGAGAGGCATTCGCGAGCGCTTGCGCAAGGAGACCCAAGCGTTGCAGCAGAGTTTTAAAACAGGGATAAAAGTAAAACACAAATCATTATGCAATTAAGTTTTTAACATTTTTATTTTCTAGATTGCTATAATCCAAGGAGTCCTCTCGGACATCAACTTGAAGAAGGGAGAGTCAGAGTGCCAGTATTATATTGACAAACTGGAGTATCTGGATGAGAAGCAGAAGGACCCTAGAATTGAAACCAGCAAGGTGTTGCTGTGCCATGGGGAGCTGAAGAATAAGAATGGCCATGTGAGTTCTTCTAATGTTGATGTCTAAGGTTCAGTCTGAAAACCTGTGACTGGTGCTCTTCCTTCCACTCCATTCCTCCTATGTGGGAAGGACACATCAGTGCTGCTTGTTTGCCAGAGTAGGGCTGGGACCCTTAAGCCATCAATTCTCGTTTTAGAGGATGCTAGTATCGCTAATCCAAAACCCATCGCAAGAGAATGGGTGCCATGTCCTGCTGCGCTTCAGCTTTAAGGAAAAGCCAACCGCTGCTGGTGTTTCCAACCACCTTAAGATGTTGGAATTAGCAGAAGACTTTCTTATTAAGGAGGCTGTGCCTCTTCCCATTAATCGAGAGCGACTTCCTGCTTGACCATTGGCTTGGAAGGGACACTAACATTCCCAGTTATGCAGTTGAACTCCTAGCCCTTCCTGATGGTTCCTAGCCTGTCCATTTCTGCTCAAGCAAAGTTTTTAATCTGCTCCACAAATACCCGTAAGCATAGCAAGGTCTGCTAGCAGCAGTGTTGTGAAGGCTGGGTTGGTGTCGCTCTCAGAAATAGGGCTCGTCTTGGCATCTGTCTTCCACCTGGGTTTAATTTGTCAAGCTCTTTAAAAGTTCAGCTATTAACATTAAATGTCAAACTTTACTGTTTCTCATTGGAAATACTTTGCAGTGTTAGCCTTCTCGGCCGTAGCACTAAGCTGCTAAGAGCAAGAAAAATCAGATCCTCGTTATCAGTTGTTTTTTTCGCTAATATTCTGTTTAGTTTTCAACTGGTAGCTCTGAGGAGATTTTAAATCTGAGAGCAAAATGATTTCCTGAAACACTCAAGTCGGAGAACGTAGATACACCAGTGTAAATCAGAAATGACTTCCTCAAGCACAGTGGATTTATGCCAAGAGCAGAGTCAGGCCTTGCCGTCTTGCAGATGTCGCAGTTGTTAGAAGCTCTGTGTTTTGAGTGCAATAACAGGAAATTGTAATGGGGTTAATGTAGGACTAATGATACATAGCCTCACGTTGGAGCGTGGGGAGCAGTTCTGAATACGGAACCTCGCTAAGACAAGACTGTAAATTCAAATCTCCAATGCTTATCTCTTTCCAGAAACTGTACGTCTTCCTCTTCCAAGACATCCTGGTCTTAACGCGGCCCGTGACTCGAAACGAGCGTCACTCCTACCAGGTGTACAGACAGCCGATCCCAGTTCAGGAGCTGGTGCTGGAGGATCTGCAGGATGGGGACGTGAAAATGGGAGGATCCTTCAGGGGAGCATTTGGCAATTCAGATAAAGGTACAAAACCCTGGTCACGAAACTCGATGAAAACTAAATGGAGCATCTCCCTTTTTATAATAGCTCCCTAAGCACTTGCATCCTTGTCAGGTCAAGTGACGTTCGTTGCCCTCTTCCTTTTAGATGGCCACAGTGAAGCAGTTTTATATCTGGCTGCCATACATTTTTGTCTGAAATGTCTCATCTGACAACTCGGATGCATTATTCTGTTGTCGACATCTCCAACTTTCTCTTCTCAGTGTTCTTTCATAACCATGGCATATGAACACTTAAGCTGGTAGTATTAGAACAGAATCGTTTTAAGTCCAGACTTACTGAACTGACTTTCTTTTCCTTTTTGCTTCTCTTTAGCAAAAAATATCTTCAGAGTTCGTTTCCAAGACCCCAGCCCGGGCCAGTCCCACACGCTACAAGCCAACGACATCTTCCACAAGCAGCAGTGGGTTAATTGCATCAGAACGGCCATCATGCCCTTCCAGCGGACTACTGCCTCCTCGGCAGACCTGAAGGAGCTGCCGGAGCTCAGCGAGGAGTCGGAAGAGAATAACCCAGCTGCATCCAACACCAAGGTCCAGAGGAGGCAGTCGGCCATGTCTGGAATCCTTGAGATGGAGCTAGACGAAAACACCGCTGAGTGTTGCTCGCCTGTGGACACGGACGAAGCCAGGAGTGGGAAAACGCACAGAACGTTCTCCGGGCACAGGAAGGCGAGAGAGAAGCAGCTCAGCAGCAGACGGAAAGAAACGCTAGTTTAAGAAGGAGCCAAAGGACTTCTTTGAGGAAGAATTGTTTATTTATAAATAACGTGTACATTTTTTCTTGTAACGTGAGCATGATGAGGTTACTCTGCTGAACAAACGTGTGTGTGTGTGTGTGTGTGTGTGTGTGTGTTTGTACGTGTGTGTAATGGCAGCTATTGGTATACAGTTAACGCTGTCGATCTGGAGTCTGTTTTTTCTGAAGCACGCGTGGCCACCTTGACTCCGACTGCGATTCAAACAGCAGTTCCAAACTTCTCCCGCTCTTTACTGTTGCTTGATGGCGGACGTGAAGGATAGACTTCAGGTTTCCAAAGCATTAATACGAACAGTACTTGAGACTGGAAGACATTAAGTAAGGCTGGTTTTTGGGAGTCAGCAGAAGTGTGGTCCTCCGAAGGAAATCCAAACCCACCAAGATAAGGAACTGCAGAGAGTCTGGCACTTTCACAGTGTTGGGATCAACATTGTGAAAGATTTTCAATTCCAACTTAAACTCAAGAAACCCAGTCACGTTTTGAACTTGTGAGATGCATGGTTTGCAGTGTGGTGTTTTAATTCATGCAACAATACGGCACTCTTGGAGAAACAGACTCCAGCTCGATAGGTTTTCCATTTACCTACTGGAATTTTTTATCTTTGTTCGTTGTACATTCCTCATTTTAATTTACATAACCTGCCAGGTATTTAAGTTTGTTTTTTTATTTTATTTTAAAATAGCTTCTTTTTTTCTTTGAAAGACCTTTTGTATGTTTGTTTCATTTTATTGTATCGTGACTTTCAAACGTGGCATTTCCTTTCAAGTCCTTGATCTTCTTTTTTTTGTTCAAAAATGTCTTGTACATACTTTTTTTTGTTTTGTTTTTAAAGCCTGTTCAAAACTTTACGCAGCGAAGCCAAGCCATAATGTTTTGAGTGGGAAGGATAACTCACTTAACGGAGCAGTCCAAGTTGTTTGACATGCTGACTGTAACCAGCTTGTGCATGCTCTGAATTACTGAAGGAGAAAAGCATTGGTGATCTGAAGGTTTGGGGGATGTCGCAGAAAGGTCGGGTGTAGACAGAAGCATTGATTTAGGGTAAATGAGAGAGAGAGAGAGAAGAGGGGAATTTTGCCTTTTTTTTTTTTTTTGGTTTCAGAATTAAGTCTTGTTTTTTAACTGGAACACGAAAGAGCACAAGAGGCAAACGTGAAGGCTTATTGTATGTCGTAGGTGGATGGAGGGCAGGAAGTGTTTGGTGTCAAGTCGTTGAGAGGAGAAGCAGGTGGTGATGCATGACAAGGTTGATGCGTTTCGATAGTCTTAAGCAAAGGAATGAGGAAAGGCCGCTCAATAGGCGTCTGACGAAGCTTTAGCAATAGTTATGGTTCAAACAAAGTTGTCTTTTAGCTAAACTGGTAATGACGGCACAGGAAATCAGTGCTCCAAGAGCTGCAACTTGGCTGGAAAGGATTAACGCACTGGCCAGGAGTGGTGGAGGGCGGAAGACATTGTAAATAAAGGCAACAAAACGGGGTTCTCTGTAAATGTCTTGTACAGTGTGAAGTGCCAAGTACAATTAAATTCCTGACAGCATCTTCCTTGTCCTGTGTGTGCTTGCGGCGGCAAGGGGGGCAGGAATTTTAACATTCTTGAGGAAAATCCTCATCCCAGATTTGTAACCTTGACACTTTTCACTGAGGAACCTTTTTTCTTTTCTTTTTTTCCCCAACGCGCTTCGCAGATCCTATAGATCCTGTTCATGTTGCAATGCAGCTTTCAAGCTTGCCCAGTCAAGCCACAGTTGACAACGACTTAGAAATCTACTTGGGAGGAACAATAAGCCACCAAGAATAGACCCAGCACCCCTGAGGGTGAGGCCGCGTAGCACACCTGAATCCGATGGACTATTGGGCACTTTAGCAATAGTCCATTACCTGAGTTGCTCTGCACGGGGCTGTGGAAAACCGGTGTTGAGCACGTCGCACTAAGGAAGGCTGCGACCGTGCCAAGAAAGAAAATGCATCTGGTTCTCCCAGTGTCCCCTGCACTGGGTGTTGAGGCTGACATTACAATGCCGAGGATGGAGCCACAGGCCTAATAATCCCTTCTCGGGCAACTCTGCTACACTAACTGGAAAATGAGTGTGCTCTGGGCCTGCCGGCAGGGGAGCTCCTATGTGTAATAAAGCATCACCTAGAACCACTCTGAGCTCTCCTGGAAGCCATGTGGGGAGAGAGCAATACCT
>NW_005842818.1:421888-425692 GCF_000455745.1 Alligator sinensis | reverse complement strand
GTGTGTGGAATGGCAGCTATTGGTATACAGTTAACGCTGTCGATCTGGAGTCTGTTTTTTCTGAAGCACGCGTGGCCACCTTGACTCCGACTGCGATTCAAACAGCAGTTCCAAACTTCTCCCGCTCTTTACTGTTGCTTGATGGCGGACGTGAAGGATAGACTTCAGGTTTCCAAAGCATTAATACGAACAGTACTTGAGACTGGAAGACATTAAGTAAGGCTGGTTTTTGGGAGTCAGCAGAAGTGTGGTCCTCCGAAGGAAATCCAAACCCACCAAGATAAGGAACTGCAGAGAGTCTGGCACTTTCACAGTGTTGGGATCAACATTGTGAAAGATTTTCAATTCCAACTTAAACTCAAGAAACCCAGTCACGTTTTGAACTTGTGAGATGCATGGTTTGCAGTGTGGTGTTTTAATTCATGCAACAATACGGCACTCTTGGAGAAACAGACTCCAGCTCGATAGGTTTTCCATTTACCTACTGGAATTTTTTATCTTTGTTCGTTGTACATTCCTCATTTTAATTTACATAACCTGCCAGGTATTTAAGTTTGTTTTTTTATTTTATTTTAAAATAGCTTCTTTTTTTCTTTGAAAGACCTTTTGTATGTTTGTTTCATTTTATTGTATCGTGACTTTCAAACGTGGCATTTCCTTTCAAGTCCTTGATCTTCTTTTTTTTGTTCAAAAATGTCTTGTACATACTTTTTTTTGTTTTGTTTTTAAAGCCTGTTCAAAACTTTACGCAGCGAAGCCAAGCCATAATGTTTTGAGTGGGAAGGATAACTCACTTAACGGAGCAGTCCAAGTTGTTTGACATGCTGACTGTAACCAGCTTGTGCATGCTCTGAATTACTGAAGGAGAAAAGCATTGGTGATCTGAAGGTTTGGGGGATGTCGCAGAAAGGTCGGGTGTAGACAGAAGCATTGATTTAGGGTAAATGAGAGAGAGAGAGAGAAGAGGGGAATTTTGCCTTTTTTTTTTTTTTTGGTTTCAGAATTAAGTCTTGTTTTTTAACTGGAACACGAAAGAGCACAAGAGGCAAACGTGAAGGCTTATTGTATGTCGTAGGTGGATGGAGGGCAGGAAGTGTTTGGTGTCAAGTCGTTGAGAGGAGAAGCAGGTGGTGATGCATGACAAGGTTGATGCGTTTCGATAGTCTTAAGCAAAGGAATGAGGAAAGGCCGCTCAATAGGCGTCTGACGAAGCTTTAGCAATAGTTATGGTTCAAACAAAGTTGTCTTTTAGCTAAACTGGTAATGACGGCACAGGAAATCAGTGCTCCAAGAGCTGCAACTTGGCTGGAAAGGATTAACGCACTGGCCAGGAGTGGTGGAGGGCGGAAGACATTGTAAATAAAGGCAACAAAACGGGGTTCTCTGTAAATGTCTTGTACAGTGTGAAGTGCCAAGTACAATTAAATTCCTGACAGCATCTTCCTTGTCCTGTGTGTGCTTGCGGCGGCAAGGGGGGCAGGAATTTTAACATTCTTGAGGAAAATCCTCATCCCAGATTTGTAACCTTGACACTTTTCACTGAGGAACCTTTTTTCTTTTCTTTTTTTCCCCAACGCGCTTCGCAGATCCTATAGATCCTGTTCATGTTGCAATGCAGCTTTCAAGCTTGCCCAGTCAAGCCACAGTTGACAACGACTTAGAAATCTACTTGGGAGGAACAATAAGCCACCAAGAATAGACCCAGCACCCCTGAGGGTGAGGCCGCGTAGCACACCTGAATCCGATGGACTATTGGGCACTTTAGCAATAGTCCATTACCTGAGTTGCTCTGCACGGGGCTGTGGAAAACCGGTGTTGAGCACGTCGCACTAAGGAAGGCTGCGACCGTGCCAAGAAAGAAAATGCATCTGGTTCTCCCAGTGTCCCCTGCACTGGGTGTTGAGGCTGACATTACAATGCCGAGGATGGAGCCACAGGCCTAATAATCCCTTCTCGGGCAACTCTGCTACACTAACTGGAAAATGAGTGTGCTCTGGGCCTGCCGGCAGGGGAGCTCCTATGTGTAATAAAGCATCACCTAGAACCACTCTGAGCTCTCCTGGAAGCCATGTGGGGAGAGAGCAATCCCTGCCCGAGTCTCGTGGGTGGTAGCCACTAGCAGGACACGTTCGAGGGGAAGCAAAAAGTGCTCAAGACCCAGCCAGGGAGAGTTTTTTTGCCACATGGGGAAGGCAGGAATGGCATGTTACGAAGTGGACGGGAGCCGCATTTAGAAAGGAAGGGTTTTGATCCATAAACACTGCAAAGCCCAATGCTAGTTTCGGCCCCTCCGGCTCTCAGCGTGATTAACTGTTCCGTATTGCAGCACGGCCCCCTAGAAAGGCCGCCTTTTTAATTGGAAGCACTTGGAAGTCCAGAGGCGAAAGGATCCGTGCCTGTTGATGCAGAAAGCGGAGTCCGAAAAACAAGGAATACATGCGTGCTTGGAACGGGGACTCGCCGGTCTCTCTCCTCCCCACGGTTTGGCTGTAGCTGACATTCCAGGCATGCTTCTGGGAACGAATACCCAGGGGCTGCCTAATCCGCTCCCGAGAGCCCTGAGGAGCAGGAAACCTTATTTGGTGCCGGTGTGGATTAGCAATCCTCGAAGTAGCAGCTGGCAGTGGCTCTTAAGTCTTTGTTATGAGGGGGTTCTGGTGGGTGACACTTTTTTTCCCTCTTTTGGGGCAAGTAGGAGGAGGTTAATCTGTTAGCTGACCGGGGAGGGGGAAAAATGGCCTCTGGAAGAGAAAATGTATTAAATGAGGCTGAAAGGAAGTTGTTATCGTGATGCGCATCTCCTCCCAGCACGGCAGGAAAATAAATCCTGGACGCTGGGTATTTATCAGCTTCGTCTGAGCAAATGAGGTCTGTTGTGCAGGAACCCTAGACAGCCGAATTAGCTGGCAAGTAGAAGGACATCGTTTGCCTTCAGAAGTGAGTTGGCTGCTAAATCGCCACGGCGTGGAAGGCTGAAAAATGCAAGCATTGTGTCCACAGGTGTCATTTTGAAATCGTGGCCCCCTAGGGCAGCCAAGTCCTTGGAAGGTCGCAGCTTGTTCAACCCCCCCTCGAGGCAGGATCATCTCACCCTGAACCATCCTAGTCGAGACATGGCAGTGTGTCCCTTGCTGCACACCAGTCCGGCAGAGATGGCTGGTGTCTTCTTGACAGGGAGAGCCGCCCGCTTCGCTTTTGTTAGCTGGTGCGTCCCACCCCTATTACTAAGACTAGCGTCGATGTGGGCTACCCCTGGCCTGTTGCTGCCCCGAAGCGTTAGCCTGACCACCTCCTCAGGTAGGGTGACCCAAGAGCAAGGGGAGCAGACAAAAGCAAGTGCTTTCCAGTCATCTTCCTGCCACCTGGAGCAGCACTTGCTGCTTTCTCAACGGCAGGGACGTGAGACGGAGCTGGTGGACTGGCTGGCCTCTTCCACCTGCCAGGTGTTTCCCCAGCTCACCTTAGCCAGCAGCCACTGGTTTAATGGAGAGCAAAGACGAGTGGCCACCCCCCACCCAGCATCTAAGCATCTCTAATGTCCCTTTCCCAACAAAGTCCTTGCGAGGCCAAGCAGCACCATCAGCCCCATTTCACAGATGGGGAACTGAGGCACAAGTCAGCTCAGCCCAACTGTGTCTGGAAATGCAGGGGTGACCGTGGTCAGGGGTATCCTCTGTCTCCACCTTGCTGGAGAGGAGCTCTCAGGAGCTGGGATCCTGGAGCTCTTGGGCCTGAACCCCAGTCTCCTGCCTCCTCAGACACTGCCCTGACCACCAGACTGGGGCAACACTCCCCTTCCCTCCT
>NW_005842818.1:399722-421555 GCF_000455745.1 Alligator sinensis | reverse complement strand
GCTGAAGCTGTGCCAATGTGCCCAAGAAATGGAGGCAGAGGGACCACAAGCGGGTCCTTTAGTTATGCAATCCGCGTGCATTTTGCACTAAAGTGTTCCTGGATAAAATAATGCACTGGAAGCAAGGGCTGGAGCCCAAGCCGGCCTCCCCAGGGGAGCGCCCGCAGCATACGTCTAGAGTCATGGTCCCCCGTGCTTACCCTCCCCTTGGCCCCATGCTTGGGCACAGCTTCATCAGGAAGGGTGGGGGATGCATCCTTTTCTAGAAGGAGGACATACATTAACATCCTTTTCTAGAAGCACGGCCACATTAGCTGCTGTGATGCTCGTGCTTTACCAGCTGCAGGTTGGGGTGTGACGTCTTGCATTGTTTCAGGGTCGATGGTAGTTTTAGGAAGAGGTTAAGTGATGGCTTGTATGGGATGGTTTGGACAGGGCTGGTCCTGCCTCAGGCAGGGGGTTGGACTAGATGTGGAGATCCTTCCAGCCCCACTTCTCCATGGTTTAAGTCTACAAGTGATGAAATATCTCCGGAAGTGGGGAGGAGGAGGAGGGGAAGCGGAGCAAGAGGCAAATGTTCCTCTTTTGATGCCATCCGCTCTTGTTAGAAGAGCCCACGGGGCGCTGTAACCCAGCAGGGCTCGTGATGGGCTTGGGGGCACAAAAGATGCTAATGCCAGCGCACAAATTGAAGTTTAATTTTTACTGCCACCGAGCTGTCTCCCGGCCCTCCCTGGAAGGTGTCAAACAGCACCGGGCCCCTTTATTTTTTTTGCTCTGGCATCTTAACTGGGTCATGACCCAACTTGGCCCTGTGAAAATCTTGCTTCGGACACTAAGCCCGGAGGAAATGCCCGCCTCCATTTACTCAGCCTCCGGCCGAGCGCAGCGTCGCACACGCTGCTTGACATCAGGGCTTTTTTTCTGCACTTTCCCCAGCTGCCAGCCAGCCACGAACGCTGCGCTCGGCCTCTCGGAAAGGCTTGTTTAGTCTCCAGCGGCAGCGCACGGCCTGGGCTTCGATACCCGATTGCGGGCTCTTGGCCTGCCGAGGACTTGCACGCATCCAGAACTTGGCACGTGTCAACCTCTTTAAGGAGGCATTGCAAATGGCCAGCTTGGCCTGACTGTTATCTTCCCCTGAGAGCAGGATCTGAGAGCAGATGGAGGTTATTAGGCTGAGCACTGGTTATTGGATGGAAAAAGCTTATATTAGACCGGCTTCTCCAGCTGAATGTACCCCGTGTTTGCAGTTCCCTTGTCTTCCTTTGTCCCCGGGATCTTTCCATCGAAGTCTCTTCCCTTTGGTTCACTGCCACTCTTCAGACGTAAACCCAGATTCTTCTGAAAATGCCCATGTTGAGTTTTTGGAATCATTTATCCATCTGCTTTTCTATCCTATACGTGCCTTTAGCTCTCTGTTTATCTCTGCCTCCATCCATCCATCCATCCATCCACTTTCTTGCTGAAAACTCAGTTGCACATTTCCAGGCTTGACAGTATGTTCATGTGTCCCCCCGCTGATGCCACAAGAAATCCTAGAGACATGAGGCTGGAAGGGACCTCCAGAGGTCACCTAGTCCAACCCCCTGCCTGGGGCAGGATGATCCCTGCCCAAACCATCCTACACAAATCCAAAATCTGGCGTCTTAGCAAAACTAAGCAGTTTCTCTGCGCCTTGGGCAGCAACTACCTTCCCTCCACAGGATGCATGTGATATTTTAAATGGCGCCCAACCAATTTTAAATTTTTTTTTTTTGCAAAGCAACTAACATCTTTCCATCCTTGTATGCCCCTCTCTTGATCTCCAGCTCTGTACCTCGTTAGCCTTAATTACTGCAGCTCTGCACTTGACGGAGAAGGGTAGGGATTTTCCATTGATTCACCACTCGTCTTTTTGGTCTTCCCTGCTGCTCCCGGTGCCCTGTGTTTTTGCACTGTTTCCACGTGCTTCGCGTTCTTCTGTCCTGGTTCCCTTAAACCGGTCTCCCGCTCTCTTTGAAGATGGTTGTGCAACGCCTGCCCTTATCATTGCCGGCTGAACCGGCTCCACCGGCTCTTGCGCCCTTTGGGCTCATTCTCTGCTCAGTTGGGTGAATGGGCTGGATCGGTTGAATTTGCCATTGAAATTGGTGAAGACCTGGACACCATCCGTGTGGCTCCCGTGACCTGCCGTCCACTCCCCAGGTTCAGAGCTCTCAAGAGCTAAGGCTTGGGATGGTGGGAAGACCATGGTTGCCCCCATTTCGGTGTCCTCACATGGATGCACAAAGTCGCATGGCACAGGCCAGGCCCGGGACAAGTCAGGAGAAGTCCAGTCTTGCTGGCAGTGGGCTTCAAGCTGACTACAGGGCCCCTGAGACCCTCCATCCCTGCTGGGTAAGGAACCGGTCCCGTAGGGGCTTTTCCAACATCAACCATGCTTTCCCTTATATGAACCAGACCGTTCCCACCGCTCAACGGCCTTCTTCATTTGCAACTAAGAAGACCACACTTGGCCTTCCTCCACCTCTTCCTCCCAGTTTGCAGGAAGACTTCACCCCCCTATTTCACCAGGCTTAGTTAGGACGGCTGGGGTGTTGTCTTCTGCCCGGTGCAAAAGCCTCCCGATCTTTTCTCACACAGTAAGGCCAAGCCAAAACAAAACCAGGCGCCTTGACACGAAAGCCAGAAGAGCTCAATTATTCTGTCGTGAAGTTGTCTCTGCCAGAGGCTTTTATTCCAAATGTGTTTGGCTCGGTCTTTTTCCACAGCGTAGGTTGTTCTGGTATCGTTAGATATTTTATTTCCCGTTGGTTGATTCTGGGGGCACGATCTGTTTGTCTACCTCTCTACCTGGCTGTCTCCCTTTTGAATGCTCTTCGGAGGATTGTGGGGCCAGTATCCCTAAGTCAAATGCAGACTTGGAGACACCGTTTTAAACAGCTCCTGGCGTCGAGCTCTATTTCTGTGGTTACCAGGTTGCACCCAGTGCATTCATCCACCCGCAAGTGGTTTCACACGCAAATGCCAGGTGCTGTCATGAAACTACATGGTTTGCGTGGGCCATCAGCAAAGCTGTCAACATTGATTAGCAGCATGTAAATCATGGGTGCAATCCCCCAGCGGCACAAATCCTGCTCGTGCACTCCAGGCCGTTGTTCGAAGGGAGGTATGGTCTGCCGTGCTGGAGAGGAGCGGACCCGTGAGATGAAATGACAGGGATCCTCACCCGTCGGGCTGTGTTGCTTAGTGCTGCGATTACGGCGAGCCAAAGAAAATCGTAGGATTGTGGCAAACAGGGCTGGAAGTCACCCTGCCCACGGCAGTATCAGCTACACCCAAACCTTCCCTGCTAGATACCTGTCGAACCGGTTTTGAGAGGCTCCCAGTGTTGGACGTTCCTCAGCCTCTGCAGGTCACCGATTCCTGGGTTCAACGCTCACCCCGTCCCTAGGGCCCCTGGCGCACGTTACATGTATCACGCAATGCACGAGTCAAGTGCGCAACACGTTTAGCTTGACCACGTGCGCGAAGTAACGATCACACAACGAACGGGTTAATCGCGCCATCAATTTAGACCCGCGACACATGCAAAGTAATGATCGCATGATCAAACTGACTCTCCAGCCTATACAAAGAGCCCACCCGCTATGAAGTTAGTGCTTGAAAAGGTGTCGCAACTTTGTAGCTGGTTTCTATCCAGCTTTAATTTGACTGTGTAGCAGGGCCCTGGGTCTCCTTTGTCACTTGTTAAACCCGTTCCCCTGGCCAAGCGAAGAGGAATTCATAATCCCACTCTTTGTGCTAACCTCTGAGATGGTTTAATGTTGTTATCACGTCTCTTCCGGGTCTCCTCTACCGTGGACCTCTAACTTCTCCTTTACCTTGGCCCCTGTTCTTTCAATCTGGCCTCACCGGTCATGTTTGCTAAACTCTGGATGGTTCGGCCGCTCTCCTCTAGTCTCCACTTGGTAGACGTCTTGCTAGAGGTACGGTGCCCAAATTTGAATGGTGCGCCCCATCTGGGGCCTTACCACGCTGAGTGAAGGGGAAGGGGTGTTTTACATTTGTTAATCCCAATAGGATGTTTGCCTTTTTTTTACAACAGCGTGACGTGGTCGACTTTGTGTTCAGTTTGTGGTCGGCTATAGCCCACAGGTCCCTTTTCTGCAGAACTGCTCCGCCAACGGGGTTGTTCCTCATTTTTTCACGGTGTAGAGATTATTCTTGCCTAAGCACCGGGCTTAGACCTTGCTCTCATTGAATTGCATCCTATTTATTTCAGTCCAACCTACTCAGATTCGGGCCCAATGCTTTGGAGACAGATGTCGGGTCAACAGATGCCGTGCCATTGACTCTGCTGGGTCCTGGGTTGAGATCTAAGATCTGTAAGTTCCTCAAGGTGCTGAATGCCGGCGTCTTTATTTAGCAAGATAACCTTTAAAAAACGGGGTCTCCAACAATAGCATCCTCCACCCCGGCGTTGTTCCTGGAGTTCAAGTGAGTGCATCTACTGTGTGCAGACAAGTCAGGCTGGCATCTCAGCCCCGTTCTCTTTAAATCCCGCCGGGGTTTGGGGAACGCACTGTTATCTGATGGCATTTGTTTGTACCAGGCCAGCGCTCCCTCCATTCTGCTCCCTGGGTGCCTGCCAGGAGCTGTTACACAAGCATTTCAATCAAATCTTATTAAACGTGGAACAGGGGAGGAAGACGCGTGATGACGCAGTTAGTTATAAAGCAAACCCTTGCACCACCTCAGACGTAAAGCACCCGGCGGCTGCCAAAACGCGATCTCAAGGGGCAAACCTGGCTCTGTTCACAAGCAAGCCGGTTCCAAAAGGTTGGCAAGAAATGCAGCAGAGCAGCCCGTCCGATCGATTGTGGCTGCAGCGCTTTGCAGGCCGGGATCTTTCCAGCTGAGGGTCTTGCAATGAGCATTGCAAAATAGCTGTGAAGCGGGATATCGGCCTTCCCTTCGGGAATGAGGCATGGGCAGAATACCCTTCCCAAGCACCGACTCATTTTGGGCGCATCCAGGCTGGGGGGCTTCACCTGGGACCCCCACGTCTCCCCTGGATTCCCGCTGGAGTCTCGGGCACGCTGAAAAGTCTTGCCTGGGGCGCACACTCGAACATTTTAAGCGGTGTCTCCTGCTCTGCTTTCTGCTCCCTCACCTGTGTGCTTCCTATCCCCCCCATGACCAGCCGCGTGCCACCCCCCAGAGGCTGCCCATGCCACTAGTAGTCCACCTGCCGCAAGTTGGCGACCTTTGAGGACTTTTCCAACCCCCGTGGCTTTGTAATTCAATGAAGCCCTGGAGAAACTAGTGCATATTTAGTGGTTTCCCCAAGACTGTAAAAGCAGCTCGTTGCAGAGAAAGACTCCTGCTTCCCCTTTCCCTGCTAGTCGCGAACCATTTCCCTCCAAGACCACGGTGCAATTCAGTAACATGGGTTTCCAGCGACACCAGCCTGGCCGAGCTCTTGCTACAGCACATGCATGTGGTCCGGTTCAAGCCCATCACAGGGCACAGCCGTGTGGCTGGTGTCGCTGGAGCAGAAAAGTGACTGAGGGGAAGAGAAACAAAGCTGAAAGTGGGGGGGGAGATATGTCCTTATCTTTGCATGAGGCTCCTTGGTGAATTTGCAAAGCCTCGAGGTAGGGGCCCTGCCCGTAGCGTTTCCTTTGGCGCTGGGCTCCGCGAGGAGACACGCTAGTGCCTTGCTGGGTTCCCCGCTCCTTCCTTGCAGATGCTGGCACCAGATCCAGATGTGGGGTTTTCCCCATCTGCAGGTGCATCCCTGGACCAGCAAGATGTGCCTCTGAGACCAGGCCCCTTGTCAGAGCTCAGCCTGCTTGCTCCTCTCTGCTCTTTCACCCCTCAAAAGATGCCCCTTCTTCCCTTCACAAGGCATCCTCACCCGTCGCACCACCTTTGCTGGAGGCAGCCCTCGGGTCAAATGCCACGTGGGTGCAAACTGGAGCGGCCCCACCCAAGCCTAGGAAGCCGCATTGGTTTGCACTAATAGAGAACGGCCCCCCACGTTTAACTGGGCTGAGCCGATCACATCCGACCTGACATCCGCTTGTGTTTTGGCCCTTCTCACGCAATGCCAGGCCTCCGAGCCTGAGGGCGATGGCACTAACCATGAGCACGTGCAGTTCGGCAGGGTTGAGGAAGCTCCCCCGGCTCAGCCTTAATTGCTTTCCTGGTGTCCAGGGAAGAGAGAGGCTTTCGTGGTGCAGGGGGACCGGATGGGACGATCCCTTCCAGCCCCTAACAACTATGAAACTATGAATCATAGGCAAGTCGGACTGGGAGGGACCTCAGGAGATCATCTAGTTCAGCCCTAACTAAAGCAACCCTAATCTGCTCTCAGACATTTCCAGGGAGAGCACTTCTGCAATCACTTTGAATGCTTGATGCCCACCCTTACCCTGAGAAAACTCCTTCTGCTATCCCTCCGCAATTTCCCTTGCTGCAGTTGAAGACTAGTGCCCTGTCCCGTCGCCATCCTCTTTATCCGTATCTGTTGAAGACAACGTCCCCTCCATCTTCGTGTCTCCACCCTAAGCTGCTTTTGAAATGCCAGCTTGCATCCGTGAGCATTGGTCCTCTCTCCCTGTCTTCGGCCGATCTGCCCTGGTTTGGTTTTGAGGGTTTTGAGGGTACTATCCCTCCTCTAGGAACCTGATTAGCATGGGGCATCCTGCAGGAAGTTATGCATTTCTTGTGACTTTACGGTGGGGAAATTAAGCTCCGTGAAGGCAGAAAGCCTGGAGATCTGGGGCTGGGTATGGAGCCAACCGACAGACTTCACTTGGCGGAAAATGTGGCTGCCCTATGACCTGGTATAGGCTGGCATTTCTTGAATGGCATAGGAGAAGAGAGGACCAAACGCGGGGAATGGGCTCATCGGCGTTTGCATCGTCTCAGCCAGAAGCGTTGCACAGAGCTGATCTTGTGCAGGGACTCTGCAAAGGCCCTGCCTCCGCTTGCCTAGGGCAGGGCGCTGCATGTGAGCCCACTCACCAGGCAGGTTTGCAGGGCTCCCGTCCCAGGCCTGGGGGCACGGTCGTTTCCACAGCGCCGTTCTTTAAAAGGCATCTAGCAAAGCCAAGGGGAAAACAAAATAATCCAGTTGTTCCCCCGCACAAAGCCAGGGAAACCCTATCTAGCCCGGCAGAGGAAATCTTCCCAAATCTCACGGAAACCCCCGGGGGAGCCGTGCGGGGAAAGTTTTTTTGAGCCTGCTCTATCTTAGAGGCGTCCACGTTGAGCTGTCAAATCCAGAGTGATCTCCGGGCGCGTACACCGGCGCAGGGAGCGGCGAGCCAGAGGCATGAGCTCAGCCGTGTCCCCGTGTGGGGCAGGGCTAGCCGGGAGCGGGCCGGGCCCAGCCGGCGCTGTGTTATCTGGCTGGAAATGCTGCCAGCGATGCTCCCCCTCTGCGGTCTTCAGCCTCCAGGGGTGTTGGGGGTGCATGGTGGAAGCTGACAGCCAAAAAGTAGGAGCTTCACTTTGACCCAGAAATTGCTCCAGGCCACGTTCCCGTCTCTCTGCCCATGGTGGAGCCAACACCCAGCGGGGCTGAGACCCCTCACCAGAGTGTCAGGGTCTCATAAGGCTGCTGTTAACAGCGTAGTTGGCTTGGCATCCCTCACTTGGCATCTCTCCTTACACCCCTACCTGTGGGGTTGGCTAGGACTGCTACCTCGGCAGGTCTCCTGCGTGTCAGTCTTTCTGCCTGCAGTCTGCATTATGGGTTCAGTATCATTACTACACGTGGTCATAGCAAACGGCATGGGGGCCGCGTTCTCCAGCCACACAGCAACGGCTGACCGAGCTTATTTCTTCATGATTATTGCCATATATTCGCTCTCAATCAGCCTTTTTGTCCCGCTCCCATCTTCCACGGCTGCTTTCCCCCTGGAGAGAAAGCTGCAGCACCATTATTACGTGTGGTATATAAGTCTCAGCAACTACGACCCTGTGTTTGCTGCTTCTTATGCCTTTCAGTCCCCTTATTGCTGGCAGGTTCGGCTGAGTGCATGTGGCCTCCCGGCAGTGACACACACTGCGCTCTCTCCTGGGGACACAAATGACACATAAACCAGCATAAGTAATCGGAAACCAGTTCACATCCGTAACAGTACAGAAGTTCAGTGCATGTAAGCCACTTTCAAAATGGCCAGAACCAGCTTAAGATAAACCTGGATGGAAGTGATATCAGACTTAACTCATTTAGGTCAAACCAGTTTCTGGACTTGCCAAGCCCAAGACTTGCCTTCCCCTGTGCCTCGTTTGCAGCGTTTGCTGAAGTCAGCCCTGCAGAAAGCAATTGGCTCTTTTTTTATTCAGAGAGCTGGATCAGCATTAACAAACTTGCACCCACACAAGGCAGGCTTGGTGTGGGTTTTTTTGCCTCTCCAGTAAAGCTAATGCTTAGCCCTGGCCCACATTTATTCTTTTCTCAATGTCCTGCAACTTGCTGGTGGCTTCTGCTCGGAGAAAGGTCCACATCCTCGTATTCCCAACTCTCCCCCTCCCAGCCACGCTCTCCAGGGGGAGGCTGATGCTGCACAAGTGTTTATAAGAATTGGGTGGTTTTAGTTCTTGATGTCCCACCACTTCTTGCAAACATGAGCAATTTAAAAGCAGGATGTCACTGCAGCCAATTCCTCTTTCCAGTCTACTTTTGCCGGCGAGCCTAACTTTCCCTTTCGTTTCTGGGCTGGATTCAGTGCCTCTCTTGTGGCAGAGACAACTGCGTTTCTGACCTGACTCTCACGGGTGTGAAGATGGGGTCAATCCATTTACAGCAGCGGTGCTGGGTTCAAGTGGCATCAAGCGTCACTGGGTCCTGGGGGAGTCTGATAAGGGCTTCCAGGAATAAATGATTTTATATAAATATACTACCGATGAAAAACACCCAGGCTGTGAGTATGCGAGCTCCCGAGAGAAGAGACCGCCCACCTCTGTAGGCATTTTTCCATGCCTGTCACCAAAGAATATGAACATGGTCATGGGCAGATCTAGGATTTTGAAAAGGGGGGTGAGCATGGCAAGGTGCATTATCATCACATTTAAACGGCATCATGCAGCCCTAGGCTCCTAATTTACTAGTTAAGCATTTAAGTTATTTTTTACCAGGGGAAAAATACGTGTTGTGTTCGTGCCTGAAGCAAAAACTACTATAATTTCATTGGAACGAGCTGAAAACAATCTGCAAAGCTGTGACATCGGAGATTCGTGACCAGGAGCAGCGCACAGACGGCAGAGCGGCAGAACAAAGGATGGCGTGATTGGTGGAACATCAGGCCCATTAAACAAAGAAAGGATCGTTAACACCTGCAGAGCGAAGAGTTTAGAAGGAATCAGGTGGATGATAATGATAAAATCATAGATAGTGAGGGTGGAAGGGGCCTCAGGAGGTCACATCTAGTCCAACCCCCTGCTCCAAGATGGACCAGCCCCAACTACATCATCCCAGCCAAGGCTTTATTAAGTCAGGCCTTAAAAACCTCCAAGGATGGAGTTTCTACCACCTTTCTAGGTAACCCCTTCCAGTGCTTCACCAATAACGAGCCACGAGTTCAAGTGATTCCCTCAGCACTGCCTGACTAGAAATGCTACAGCCACTGCCAGGCAGTTGGTTTGAAACTTTGTGTCTCTAAAATACACAGGGATCAAAAGAGAGCAGGGATCAAAATGGAGCAGGGATCAAAAGAGGGTCCAAGTGCACCTCTGAACCCCGCCCCTGGATCTGCCCCTGGGCATGATGGGCCCAATTCTGCAGGAAGCAATAGAAGTACAGATCTCCGTGCCTGCCCAGAGCCCCACTGCAGCTGAAACCAGGCAAGGCGATGTCGAATGCATGTCATGTCTCCAGTATGAGAAGCTGCAAAGCACCGAGTAGCAATGCCACCCAGGGTCCCGTGAGGGTGGAGAATGCAATAGGAAGCTCCTCTTGCCTTCAGCAGGCTTCAGACCAGGCTTTCTATTGTCTGTGTGAGCTGGAGGTTTAACCAAACGACGGCGAGATAATGGGTACTGCATCCCAATTGTTTTTCCCCTTAAAAGTATCTCAGCCTTACTACAGTGTACAAAAACTATTGGACAAGCACCTAGCTGGGGCTGCCTGACCCCAGCGCTCTTTCCTGCCCAGGGCAGGGCGTCGGACTCGATGATCTACTGAGGTCCCTTCCGACCCGAGCACCTATGAATCTATGAAAACAGAGAACCTGATTTACTTGATAATACACCATGCTGGGCGTATTAAGGCTGTTGCAGAAGAGAAAACAAAACCTAGCTGTGCCCATGTTCAGTTTTCTAACACGTGATCGGAGCATCTGACACGGAGCCCAAGGCTGCAGATGGAGGTCTCCGATGACGAGAGCCCTACATGAATTTCCACTGGCAGCCACCCACAGTCCATGCGTCAGCCAGGAAGGGTTAACAGCTTCCCTTTTCCAGCAGGAGTCAATGAATTCAGCACCATCGCATCCATGCAGGGCCAAGACACTCTTAAACTAATACAACCCCTCAACTTCTAGCCAGGTGTTGTGTGGCAGCTGCAAAGGGTCCCGGTGAGAAAGTTACCGTCGAGTTTTCACCTGGGAGATCTGGAATTCACCAGCTCCAAGCTCTCGGCATTGACTTGCTCCCTGGATTAGCGTTACAGCCTTTGCAGGTGGGGTTTGTTCAGGGCGTGCATCTGTATTTTAGAGGCACAAAGGTTATAGCAGAGAGACAGCAGAGAGTGCTGGTAGCCAGGATCAGCCTTCACCTGAACTTTTCTCCGTGCATTTGATACCCGTGCAACAGACAGACCCCAAAGCAGTCTGAGGAATCACAGAACCATGGAAAATGAGGGTTGAAGGGACCTCAGGGGGCCACATCTAGTCCAACCCCCTGCTCCAAGCAGGACCAGCCCCAACTACATCATCCCAGCCAAGGTTTTGTCTAGCCGGGTCTTCAAAGCCTCCAAGGATGGAGAGTCCACCACCTCTCTGCAAACAGATCCCAGGCTTCGTTGTTGCCTGCAGGGAAATGGGATCACCATTTCACCCTTTCCGCTCAGCTGGCAGGGAGGGTCAGACCTTGGCTTTCCCTTGCTTGCCGTTATCAGAGGGTGCTATAAGGCTCATAGCCTGGTGAGGACACCTAGAAGAGGTGTGCAGCCTACTGTCAATAATGCTGGGGGGGATCGTTCTCATCCATGGATCATCATGATGTCCTGAAGCTGGAGAACCGGAGGCACAGGAACATAATGCAACTTTCTCTAGGGTCCCAGGACCAGATCACTGGGGCAAACCCCAGTCTCTTGATTTTCAGTCGTCAGACCTAGCTGCTCCAGCAGCCATTCGCCAGGACCACAGCTATGCTCTGGCCTAGACAACTTGTGGGTTAGCCTTCATTTGAACTAACCATCTCAGTTACAGGGCAGCATTGCATTATGTAGACATATGGCAGCCAGCTCAGACGCACAGAAATCTGCAGGAAAAACACACGATATAACCGAAGGGCAAGAAGGACGACCATTGCTTCTTCCTTGATTTCATGGCTTGTGATTCCCGTGTTCAGCGTATGGCATCTCAGCACTCACCCTATGGCACAGGGGAAAATGGAGGGACGAGTCTTTCCTTGTCAGAGCGTTTGGATACTATGGTGATAGATAGATAGATAGATAGCTGGAAGAGACCTTAAGAAGTCATCTAGTCTCATCCCCCTGTGATGGGGCAGGGGGAATTTACCTAGCCCATCTCTAAAAGTCCAACCTGTTCTTAAATCTTCCAGTGCAGGAGTTTCCACAACCTGCACAGATAACCGGTTCTTGGTAAACCGGTTTCCATGCATATTTTCCATGCTAATGTTATCTCTGCCCCAGCTGTGGGCACCTACCCCATGGCTGCTGTGCATGCTCTGTGCCCTGGTGAGATAGCTTCCATCTCTTTGCCTGCAGATACCCTACCCCGCTCTTGCTAGGCAGCCCCTGTCCCCTGGAGAACTGGCTACCAGTACAGCTTGCAAGGAGGGCGAGTTCCTCCCACTGACTTCACATGGGAACAGGTGCCAGCTCCAGGCCCTGAGGTGATGAGGAGGGTGGGGATGTTCTGATTTATGGCTCTGCGCACGTCAGGAGGCAATGCTGCGTCTCTGCCTACACCCCGGCTCTGCAAGTTGAGGCAGAGAAGGTGAGCGTGCATTGCGACTGAGAACCGGGAAGCCGGGGAGCACGGAGATCACTGCTCGGGCGCTGCAAAAGGGCCGGCATGGGTGACCAGCTGACAGAGGAGCAAATTGCAGAGTTCAAAGAGGCCTTCTCCCTCTTTGACAAGGATGGGGATGGGTCGATCACCACCAAAGAACTGGGCACCGTCATGCGCTCGCTGGGGCAAAACCCCACGGAGGCCGAGCTGCAAAACATGATCAGCGAGGTGGATACCGACGGCAGCGGCACCATCGACTTCCCTGAGTTCCTGTCCTTGATGGCGAAGAAAATCAGGGGCGCGGACAGCGAGGAGGATATCAGGGAGGCCTTCCGGGTGTTCGACAAGGATGGGAACGGCTACATCAGCGCGGCAGAGCTCCGACACGTCATGACGAACCTGGGGGAGAAGCTGTCGGACGAGGAGGTGGAGGAGATGATCAGGGAAGCTGACTGCAACAGCGACGGGCAAGTGAACTACGAGGAGTTTGTGCGCATGATGATGGGGAAGTGAGGCCAGGGCCGCGTGCACACGTCCCCTCCTCTCCCCCGTCAATCTGCCTCCCACCACTGCTGCTGGATGGTGCATATCAAGGACTTGGGTTGGTTTCACTCTTCTACTGGCATCTTCCTCTTGCTTTTCTTGTCCTGATGTAAAGGCTGGTTGGGACTTGTCCTGCTCATTAGCTAAACCCTGGGACGCATGCAAAACTAGGTCACACCCAGGACCATGTGGCCAATGCCAATTGTCTTTAGAAAGAGGTGGCTGGCCCGTTGAGATGCAGCTCACATGCACCGATGGCATTCGGGCCGATCCCTGCATCCCTCACTCCTGGGAGACCATCCCTTGGTTGCAAGCAGCCTCCAGGAGGACGGACGCCTCACGGGGGTCGGGGTTTGCAGCATCGCAAGCACTTGGCTGTCGGTACCTTCCTTAAAGCCAAATGCAGCCCTCACTCGTGCAGGTCTATGCAAGCAGATCCTTATCCACGGGGGACCCCACTGAAATCCCCCTGGCTTCCCGGGGATCTCTGGCAGGATTGGGACCCATGCAGTCATTCGGGGCAGATAAGGGATCTCGCCACACGTCTGCCTCTGAATCTGGGTTTCTAAACCTCCCCACTAAAATTCAGAAAGGCCCCAATCCCGGGGTGTATTCCCCGCCGTGCCTGACTTTCCCGAACAAGGCCTCGTCATAAGAGATTTCCAGGGGTTGACAAGCCGCCTGCCTGCCTTTGCAGCGCAGAAAACACAAGGCATTTGGGTGCTGATGCTAGGAAACAGAGACTTGCCCTGAGCCTGGATTGGCTTTGTGGCTTTCATGGCATTTGGTAATCTCTGATTCAATCCCCTGAAATGAAACGATCTCTGATTCAATCTGGAATGAGAAGCAGGCTGGCTTCTCCCCAGGGACTTTAGGGCAAATTTGGGAGCACGCCCTAGAGAAAGCTGTGTACTGATTGCACGGCTGTCGTCTTATTCACGAGGAAAGGGAGGGGAAAGATAGGCGGGCGGGCGAGATGCTTATTTCCTATCCTGCTTTATCTGCTTATCGGAAACGGGAATTGTTACTGTCACGAGCGTATTGGAGAAGTAGCTCTGTCGACATTGCTGCTCTCGTTGGGAAGCCTGCGGCAGGACATTGCATTTGTGCTCCATGGATGCTTTCGTGCTTGGGTTGTGTCATTGAACGGAGTTCCTTTAACAAGTCTGGGGAGAATAAAGCTGTCACATTGCAAATCTGGTGTCTTTTTCTTCTTTGAGTGGAGTGTTGCTTTTCCAAGGCGACGACAAGATGTTTCAGATCTAGTCGTGACCTTGCAGGATGCTGTCCAGTGTGCAACGCCACTTGCTAAAAGCCAAGGCAAGGAGGGACCCCATGGGGGGCATCCTATTTACACGTCCCCGTCCTAATCCTGAACACAATCACATGCCCGCTTAACTCTGCTCACAGTAGGACTTTGCTAGTCCGTGGAGCTCAAGGCTTTCGCATTTAAAGATAAGCCTCTGCATAAATGTTTGCAGATCCGAGTCTCTCGGGCTGCAGAGGGACAGAGGTGGTGCATAATGCCCTTGGGCAGGGTGGTGCATCATCCCCTTGTACTGACTGCTGTAACCCTGGTGGCTTCCACAGCAGCAAAAACAGGTGAATCAAGACTGCCGCCTTCATCATTTTCTTTCCATGTGCTGCTGGTCTGGCCCCTAAAAATCACTCCATTCCCTTGTGCCTTGTGCTGCTTTGGTTCTCTGTTGCCAGTTTGGTCACAAAAGTCCTGGTGCAAACTCCCCCCGAGCCATCCCCGACGGACTGACGTCCACACCTCCCTCTTGTCCGTCTCTGGGGGTTGCCAGCTACATGCAGGGCTGCAGTCCGTGGCCAGCTTCCACCTCCCCCGGTGCGGTTTTGGTTTGGGGCCATTGCTCTGTAGCAGCGGAGGGGGTGAAGTGTCTTCCTACGGTCCCAGGGATGTAAGTTTGAGCCCTGCTCTAGACCCGTGCCTGGAACTGCCCCCAGTTTACCTGCTGCAAAGAGTTACGTGGACATTAGGGCTGCATAGCTAAAGGGGACTGGATGGGATATAGCTAGTCCCATCACTCCCTGGGTACCATTGGCTGGTGCAAGTGGTATGTCTTACCTACACTGGCCTACCGAGCTTGGAGGGACCATTTTTGTTCCCATAAAACTCAAAGGCGAAGAACAGGGTGGGTGGAAAGGTCGAGCCCTGGCAGACGGGGTGAGGCTGGGCCGAACTGGTGTTTGCCTGCAGGCTAACCAATATGTCAGGCTTGAACGTTTCAGGTGGAAATGCCTCCTGATGGGGTGTTGATCTGCATCAAAACGTTTCATGCCGGCTCAGTTCAGTGCCCACGCGGGTCCCCGTGGGCTGCTGCAGTGAACTGCGCTCCTCTCCCCTGTCTACTCCGTGCATCGGGCTCCTGGCTCAGTCGACATCTCCCATGAAACGTGGCGGTCCCACGATGCACCACATCATTTCAACCAGGTGGGGATGTATGTCAAGCAGGTAGACATCCCCCCAGTTCCAGTTGGAAAGAGGAGATCCAGTTGGGGAGTCCCCAGTTACCTGGGTTGGAAAGAGGAGATCCAGTTGGGGAGTCCCGGTTGGGCGGTGGAAAGAGGAGATGACCACCATGAGCGATGGGGGCAGTGGAGAGGGAACGGCGTTGATGGACATGCCATGCTGGCGAAAACCCAGGAGCACCACGGTGCTGGTGGATACTGGGAGGCCTGGCTGAGAAGAAGAGAGTTGATGTTACTCATTCAGAGAACCAGGGTGGTTTTGTGGTGCAATGGGTGGGGGAGCGAGTCCAGCCCCTGCCTGGCTACACACTCCGTATAGAGCAAGTGTTACAGGGCTAGATTTACTAGATCTCACCTGTCCTTCTTGCACTGATGGCCAGGCCCTCCAAAGAGCTCAGCTCTCAGCAGGCTCAGGCCATTCAACCCTCTGCGGCTCAGTTTCCCCTTCTGAAAGAAGAGTCACCCTCCTGCCACCCTCACTAGCAAGATCGCACTCACGTGCAAATGGCACCAAAACCGGCTGCTGATAGACCTGCGGTGGTTCCTGTGTGCTAATGAGCGCAATCAACTCAGGAGCCGCAGATCTGGTGTTAGGAATGAAATGGTGATGGTCCCGGGTCATCTTTTCCTCATCTCCCTTCCCTTCTTGACAGCAGAAGAAAAAATAAAATCGACACCGACAATGACAATTAACACAGCTCCCAGGTGACGCCCAGAAGTAAATGCAAACAGATGTCGATGCACAAAAAGTGTCGGTGCCTCGAAACGCCCGTGGGACGGGGAATACGCCCAGTGTGAAGCTGGCCAGAAACCAGAGTAAAATGGAGACACGTGAGCTGTTTGGCAAGGTGGGCCTCAGCCCCACACCCACCGGGCCCTACAGGTGGGAGCAAGGGGAGCATGCAGCAGCCCCAGGTGCGCACGTGGCTCCAGAGCCAACACAGAGCAGGATGGCTCAGGGCAAGCGAGGAGGAAGGCGCTGCTATTCATGCCCTTTGCCTCCCCACCGGGGTGATATGCAGCTCCTGACGGAGGCTGTCCCCAGACCTGCAAAGCGAACCCGCCTCCTGCTGGCACTGCGCATGGGGCTTGCTTCCACCGTCTAGTCGGGTCTAATACCTATGGAAGCCCGTGGACAGATTCCCCTCGGTTTCCAAGGCGGTGTGGTCCGCTGGGTCTATGAAACAGAGGACGCGTGGGCCTCAGTCTCACAAGCCATCATTTCACAAGCCTTCGGACCACAAGCTGCTGACGGGGAACAGCATGCACCACCGCCCAACACAGGATGCAATGCAGCCTCCACCGAGCAGAGTTGGGAGTGTGCTCATAACCTCTCTGACTTGGTGTCTACCCTGTGAGCAGCCTCATTGCATCTGTAGCATATCAGCTTCACCCCATCGGGTCCATAGGCAGGGCAGAAACAGGCCCCTCCATGGCTGGCCACAACTCTTGGTAGGCAGGTTTCCCACTCGACATTGGTCTCGGGAGCTGAGACATTCAGGTAAGTCTCCTAGAAGTGGCTCTCGTGCCCTCAGAGGGCGCTTGTACACGTTACGAAACAGCGGCAAAAATTGCTGCTATTCTTTTTTTGTCGGCCCTAGTGAAATGCTGCCCTCGTGGCACAAGTCACACTGTGAAGGTCCCCTGGTGAAACGATGCCACTGCTTGTCAGAGAGGCGTGAAGAAGCTGGTGAGTGAAGCACATTTGGCTTGGGGGCGATTCCTGCCCGGCAGGTGTGCTGGCCTGGGCGCAGCCCCGAATCGGGACCAGAGCTGTTCTCCCTCAGGGCACGTGTGGGTGGACTGGGTTGGAGGTGCGGACCCGCTGGGTGGAAAGGATGGAGACTCCCCCCTTGGAGGGGAGGAGCACCACTTCATCAGAAATGACTTTCTTGTGCAGTGCCTGGCCCCTAAATACTAACCGGAAGTCATGCTCTTTGTTGCTTCTGCACACCAAGAGCCTTGCACACACACAGGACTAGTTGTGTCCATGTCCCAAGTGTCCTAGTGCCATTTCCTGTCCCCCGATAACTTCTACAAGCCCTGACAGCTCCCATCACATGCTCCCCCAAGGCATGGGCTCTATGTGGCCTCACTGACCCATGCCAGGTCCTCTCACCTCCCTCATACTAGGGATCTTTATCATTGCTGGTATTACCATATACCAACCAGGCTCTTCCCACTGGCACCTAGATTGTGCCCCGACATTCGGCTCCGAAATCGAGCTCGGCAGGAATTTTCGACTGAACTTTTTCTTGACCCCCCTATCGGAAAGTGCGGACAAAACCCATCCAAACCCGAAAGGGCACGGGCATTAGCAGGAAAGGGCTGGCCTGATCATTTTTTGGTGAGAAAAAACGTGGAAGCAATGTTGTGAAATTATCTAACTCTTTCCTTCTCCTATCTTTCAAAACACCAAATACGACTGTCCAGTTTCAATGACCTTTCATTTAAACTAGTATGCCATTAATAAGGTGTGCGTGTCTTATATTTTTTAACAAATAAATTACAGGTTGGAGAGCAAAATGAAGCATTTCAGAAGGAAGTGCTTCAGTTGACGCCCCTTGACTTTCTTTCTGACTATTCAGTCCTTAACATTTTTTTCCCCAGAGTCTGACATTTCATCTCAGCTTGGGATGAGAGAGTCTGTTCCTGCCTTAACCTCCATTGCACCCAGCTCCACTTACACATCACATCCTCCAATGTGTCCCGAATGCTACTTGATAAGAGTAATTTCTCCGGAGCCACCCACCCTGCCTGGAAACACATGCCCAAGTTGCAGCAGAGTCGGTCAATCCTGCATTGGCCTCATCAGCCGTCTTTGGGTCCACAGATAAGACAACCATGGAAGACAAGCATCCTTGACTGCAAAGGATTGCTGAAGAAGGAGACGAAGCTCCCTGTTGAAGGAATAAGCTAGCAAGCAGAGTTGCGGAAGTAAAAAACCCAGCTACACTATGAATATCCTGCTGTAGGATCCTTAGGACATGAAGATCTGTAGACGTCTGCTCAAGCAGACGTCCGTGAAAAGTCAGCTGGCCCTTGGCAATGGAGGGGATTTCACCCAGAGTGCTTAAAAAAGCAGGGAATATTTGCCGTTTCTGCAGAAAGTCACAATTTTACTCAGATCAGTGTCTGCTTAAGGCCCAATCCTGCCCTCCTAAAATGGCTGGGATTGGGCATGCAATGAATATGGGATCACGTCCTTAATACCGCCCTTCTCAACCAGGTGCTGGGGCAGCCTGGGTGCCGCTGGATCCTGATGTGAGTTGGGAGGAGATAAGTGAAGCATGAGGAGATACGTGGATAAGGTCGGTAGATAAGCCAGGCTCGGACTTGTCCCTGTCGGGACATCCCCCCCACCCCTACTGCCCAGCCCCGGTGCAAGGAAGCAAACACTATAATATCACAGTATCGTAATATACGGCACTCCGATTCACAAACATTTTGGAGGGGGACCTCAAGTCTTGTGAGGGGGCCACGTGGCCAAAAAGCTTGAGAACTACTGACTTAATCCTTGCAACTAAAGCAACAGCTTATATATACATCATGATCATCATCATCGGCAATCCCTCTCAGGCAAGTATGATTGTCTTATCTGTGGGTCTGAAGGTGGCTGATGAAGCCAATCCAGGATTGACAGCTTCTGCTCCAGCTCGGGCACGTGTTTCTGCGTGGGATGGATGGCTCTGGGGTCTCGGTTCGGTCCGCGACACGCTGTTTCTGCCGCTCCTCCTTTTCCATCTCCTGGCATCGTCATGAGGGTTCAAAGCACTGAGATCCCTGCAGCCGACTCCTCCCGTATTTAGGGCAGAGCTGGGCAATAGTGTCGCACGAGCTGATGTCGATGTTGCATTTTTTCAAGCTGGTCTTGAGGACATCCTTGCTGTGTTTTCTCTGCCCTCCTCCTGAGCGTACACTTCGACTGAGCCGGGAGAGGAAAAAATTTGCATCAGGAGTCTGGAGTCGGACATCTGGATGATGTGGCCGGCCCAACTAAGTTGACATCTGATGATGATCGCCCCGATACTCACGGGGTTTGCTTGAGAGGGGCCACTAAAGTTGGTGCATCTGTTGACCTGGTGGTCAAAGGATCTTCCACAGGCAGCCTTGATGGGACTTCTCCAGTGACTTGCGGTGTCTCCTGTACGTTGCCCACATCTCAGCTCCATATGGGATGGAGCAAACCTGCAGTACATCGGCCTGTTTTACAGCATCATCTTCGGGTCCTTTGGAAGTGGTTCTAGTTGCATTGACGTGGCACGCAGCAGTCTCGTTAGGACACGGACCTGCATGCAGCACAGTTACCAACCAGGAGTAACACCAGGTCCTGGCATAGGGCTTGCTTGTGGGCGTATAGAAAATAGTCCCTTCTGCCCTGGCCGAGTTGCTGACAAGTTAGGCTAGATGTTCATGTTTCAAAAGAACCTGCGTTTTGGGCATGTTTGGCCTCAAACCCATTCCACATTTAGCCTCCTTTTCCAAGGACTCATGCTTTTTCCCTTCTCTCATGCAAACTCTAATCTCCTGTTTTGTTCGCTATCTGCCTGCCACCAAACAGGAAGCAACCGCATAAAAGGAAAAGTTGAGAACTAAGCCTGGATGGAAAGAAGGGTTTAGCAAAGACATAAGCCAAGGTTTTTAAAAATGGGCAAAGCAGCCTGATTTCCAGCAGCACCGAGCATCCCGCAGTTCATATAAAAGTCACTGGGGGCTTCGGGGGGCTCTGTGGTTTTGAAAAATTAGGGCATGTGTTTCACCACTTTTGAAAACAGTGTTAATGAGCTTTAATGCCCGCACGTGGAGATGCCGGCATGAATGATGAAGATCCAGGCTGCAGGCCCACACCTTGGTCTTGCTGGCGTCTGGGGTAGAGGAGTCGCACCCATGCTGGAGAACTTAATCCCATGGATTTAAATCAGCCGAGATGCAATGGGATGTGAGCAAGAGCTCACATCCAGGCAGGGCCTCGAGGTAAAAGGGAAGGCAGAGCTGGTCCACAGGAGATGCCTTGCACCACCCGGGAAGGAGCAGATTTGAGGCCAACTGGTCTGGAAGATGCAGAGCCGCCAATTTGCATGATTTGATCATAAACCTCATGCGACCTGATGGTTTTCTCGAAGCCCCGGGTTCTGGCGTCAGGCGGGTGTACGCTCACTCCTGCTTCCGTTTCAAAAAAGCAAAGGACCGGGCCTCATGGTAAGAGGAGAAAGGCTTGAATGTGAGACCTGAGCGAATCTCAGCGGTTGTGAAACCTGAAGGCAAATAACAAGAACCCAATCTGGATGCTTCCATGATTTTTAAGATAGCCGTATGGTTTTGGGAGGGACGTTAGGAGCTGGCGACAGAGAGACAGGTAGATGGGGACAGAGATAGCGGCAGTTTTTGTTTCGAGACCCAAAAAACCGAGCAAATCTCCCTGATTAGGGGTTTGACTACAAAGTGGAGACTCAAGTCCTATTTATCTTCCTCGTAGCTTCAGGCAGTTTCGAACCAACCTCTGCTAATTGCTAGTTTCTCGTTGAAGCCGAGGGACACACCTTGGGTGCCTGGAGTGACTTCTGCTTGAAACGGGCAGCTTTGCTGAGATGCGGGGGCCTGGTTGGTTTGCACAAATGCCCGTGCAAACTCACCTCCCCGCCCGGCAAAGGCTCCCAGATCCATCTCTCTCCTACAACAGCATCTATGTACAAAGCAGATGTTTTCCTTCCCCTCCCAAATGCTTCACAACTCAGCTACGAGTTATGAAATGTTCCTTCTCCCTAAGCCTTCATGAGCACGGCCCCCCAGCTTGTCTAAAGCCCCCCAGGCTCTCCGGGGATTAAATGAAGGAAGTTCACATTTTCTGCCTCCTTCATTTCTATTTTCAGAATAAAACAAACACATCCAGCTCCGACGTTCCCATCTAAACTCCACCGCCCGAACGGTGGCCTCCAAAGCTGCTATTTAAAAGCTGCGCTGTCAGCCCGGGCCTGAAAGGAAACAGCACCACGGGCTGAGAGAAGGGACAGGAAAGTCCGAAAGCTTTCCTCAGGTGAAGAAATCACTGCTTGAATTTTCCAGGCTACTAATCCATTCCAGCTGCCCAGAGAGGTCTCGGGACTTCATAGGAGCATGGGGTGCGTCTACACGTGCCCATTTACTGCGGAGTAACCGCCATTACTGTGCAGCACGGGTGTGCGTTGACACATGCATGCCTGTGCTGAGCAGTAAATATGGCAACCTATGCTGACTTGAGTGTCAATGGGATACCTGCATCATGCAGGTATGCCTGGTTAGGTACTGCGCAGCAACGCACGTGTAGACGCCTTACTGCACAGCAACAATGTGTGCGTGGACTGACTTGGGATTAACTTTAGTCCCAAATCAGTCCACACACAGCGTTAATGCGCTTTAATGCCCGCATGTGTAGATGCCAGCATGAATGTCGCATGCCCCTGGCGGCTGAGGGGGGCACGGCAGTGCTGGCGGTGGCCGGAGAGCGGTGGCGGTAAGCGGGGGAACTCCGGAGATGCCACCAGCGCTGTTGGCAGCGGTGAAGGTGGGTGGCAAGCACCGACCAAGGGTCGGTGACCACCCGCAACCACCAGCGGCAGC
>NW_005842818.1:373692-399691 GCF_000455745.1 Alligator sinensis | reverse complement strand
GCCCCCCCCGCACCCCCCAGCGGCAGCATTGGCAGCAGCCAGCGGGGATCGTGGGCCGCCCGCAGATGCTCCTGGCGGTGTCGGCAGCAGGGTGGTGAGCGGCGACCACCCGCAGGCACCGCTGACACTGTTAATGGCGCCTTTTTGTAGGGGGTGCACCACCACACTCAGGGGGTGCGTGTGCACCCCCATGCACCCCCTACACTTCGCCTCTGGATGCCAACCTATTCCTGCTCACTGTGTAGTATTTTACTGCGCAGTAAATTTAAGCCGGGATAAATGCATGTGTAGACACGCCCATAGAGAAGCAGGGCTGGAAGGGACCCCCAAAGGTCCAACACCCTGCCTGAGGCAGGATCAGCCCTATCCAAACCATCCTATATAACTCTACATAGAGTACTGTCACCCCTAATGCACCCACCCATGCTTGGAGCAGGGGTAGATGGGTCGGTGGTGGGAGATCTTTGTGCTGCCCGTATTCGGGATAGTTCAGGGCCCACCTGGCCTTTGGCGTATGTCAGAGCAACCTTCAGGCTGTTCAAATGTCTGCTCTGGTTTTTACGGGTCCCAGAAAGCAGCAAATAGCAGTCATGCAGCGTCCCGCCACCCCCCTAACACCTATAATCTGACCCCTGCCCCGGCGAGCTTGGGGCTAAGTGAACACAGAGCTTCTCTGTTGGCGTTACACATGGTGCAGGGTCGTATTTTAAGGCAACAAAGACACGTCACATAATTGGCACCCAGATCCTGAGAGCACATGGGGTGGGGGTGGGAGGGGGGTGCAGTTTCTCTAACTTCCCCATCTCCTAGGGGAGGTATCTCCTGGAGGTCTCTCCTTTCCAAGCCTGTCCGTGCCCCTTCTAGCCACCTGAAGAGGATGATCTGTGATCAGCATGCCTCCTAGGAGCTGGCGCATGCACTCCCCAGGGCTCCCAGGGCTGGTTGGGAGGGTGTTCACTGCCACGCCGTGCCCAAACCAAGCAGGGACAGCTCCGTTCATTGCACACCTTCCATCTGTCTCTGCTATCAATTCACGGCGGGTCCTGGCTCCAGCAACCTCATGCACCATGAATTAGAGCAGCGCTTGGCTATTCAAATCCTGGGATCCGTGAACCTCGGCCTGTGGGCAAGAGTCAGAGGTAAGAGCAGGATATGGGGAAAAGCCGCCGTCGCCTGGATCTCACCTTCTATTATTTACGGCATGGGACAAAGCCCAGGGGATAGGCCAGCACTGGTCCTGAAAATCCGTCCAAACCAGTGTTACCAAAGAAATGAATTGGGCCCATCTGGCTTCAGGTTTTCATCCGTCTCCTGCTGATGCTGTTGGACTGCTGGGTGCAGCGACCAGCCCCCGGAGGGGTGAAGAGGGGCCCAGCACTTGAGATATTAGCTTAAGGCTTAAGAAGCCTGCCTTCAGTGCCATCCTCTGCCACCAGCTCCCCGTGTGACACCGGTCAAATCACTTAAACCCACCGTGTCATGGAGACTCTTTCTATAGACTACAACAGGAGGCTGACAGAAGTGCCCCAGGGAAGAGGCTGGGTGTCAGCGGTCCCTGTAAAGCCCTACGTGTGTTGAAGAAACCTCCAAGGTGGATAAGTTTAGTCTGAAGCTCCTGAAGGACCACTCCCCCCTAGTAAGATCCTATGGGGGCCAGACCCTGGAATCAGTGGATCTGACCCCAGATATTAGCCTTGTCTGGTCCATGCCAAGATGAGCGAACCCATGCTAGAGGTTTAGGAGAAGGGTTGCTCGGGCTGGCGCGACGACTCAGGCTCAACGGGATGAGCTCCGACACCAGGACTCTTTTGCGATAGATGTTTTGTAACAGCGAGGCCTACGATATTTGGAGTCTCCCATAGTAACTGGTGAGATGTTTCCATCTCACGTTTCTGGCTGTAAATTATTTGCAAAGCAGAGGTCTGAAATGCCAGAGCTGCTACAGCACCCCTTGTCCAAAATGGGCCGAGGAGCTGATCTCAGCCTGGGTCGGCGACCGTCTGCCACCGTGAACCACGCCCAAGTGGCACATCCGAGTGTGCACAGGGCAACTTTCCCTCTTAGTTAGTACCGGGCACCTATGTCTGAACGAGCAAGGGAGGAGTTGCCTGAGAGAATGAAAACACCGGGGTTGGGCATGGCTATTGTCTTTAAGCCTCTATAATTAGACTTTCCATAAATGCGATTATTAATGGGACATTTCTGATACTAAACTGTACCCTTTATTTTTAGGCCTGACCTTTTATGCCTCACTCTTTCTATTTCTGGGATGTTTAATGATTGCAGGTTTTTTTTTTTTACATGCTTATTCTGGGTTGTTTTTCTTTGCCGTGGCCTTTCATGGTTCCCAGCACAAGTGGACCGAGTCCAGAAACGACAGAGCAAGTCCAAGTAACGCTCCGGCTTGTTTTCGGTGGCACCAGCCCAGACAAAAAAAGGTTTACTCGTGCTTTTGTGCTGGAAGCATTAATCCAGGATGGAGCCAAAAAGGGAAACAGATTGTCTGCTTGATTTGGGGAGCTCTTTGTAGCTCTCAGAGGGCACCGAGAGAGCAATCGGAGCCAGGAGGAGACCAGGGGCCTGCATTGATCGATGGTGGCCGGGGGTTGTGGGGTTTAATTCCCAAAGCTGCGTGCAAGCCTAGGGTCAGATGGGTGTCTCTTGGAGTCACACTTCAGACCGCATCCGCCACAATGCTCACAACTACACGCCTCGCTCTCCATCCAGTTGGCAATCACGCAGTGCAGAGATGAGCTGGGTCCTTAGCTAACGTGCATGCATGTAGTGCCACCGAAATGGGTGAAGCCATCCCAAATGGACATTGGCTGGTAAGTCGTCCCATAGCATCTATGGTGGCTTCCCATAGATATACTCCACCCGTGGGCTTCTCCCAGCAGCTGGCACGTGGTCATGTGTAGAGGCCTGGTGGCAATGTTTTCTGTGAACAGCTCACTTTTTTTTTTTTTTTTTAAATGAACACACTTCAGGTGCTGTCACAGCGCTGCTTGTGACAAATCATAGCAAGCACAGAGGCTGGAAGGGACCTCCCTATGTCATCTAGTCCAACCAGCAAGATCACCCTAAGTTTTGCTGCCACAGATCACACGTGACGCTTCACAAACACGGAGCGCACCGTTCACGTGTGCAAATAGTTGCATCAGAAGTGCTTGTGTACTCAACCAACCTGGTGAAGGGAAAGTATGTTGTGTCTTAACTGACCAATCACAGACGTTCAGGGCTGGAAGTGGGAACTTTAGTCCCAAGTCGGTCCACACACAGTTGGTAATAGTACATGGATACAGGGAACTCAAAACCAAGCAGCATCCTTATGGATCGCTGAGGCAGCCGGGGCGGGCTGAAGGGCGGGGAGGCATTTCATCTGTTCATGTTCCTCACTGCGGTCTTGAGCTCAACTAGAGGAAGAGCCTTCTTCACATTGGCTTTGGAGCCTCCATTCAATCAGGCCTTGTTTGCACTGGCAAATGTGGAAGCCACATGATTCAGCATGGTAATAAAAATGCCTAAGGCCTGCTTCCCTGTGACCCGCCAGGGTTGTTATCACCGAGGGAGGAATTGCTCACATTTGTTAGCACGGATGCTGTCTAAAATCATAAATCAAGCGCTTAGATCTGGGCTCCGGTGGCAGAGCCTGGGAGCCCTACCCAGGCCCTGAGCGGTGCATGTTGTATGTAGAGTCGGGGAAGCAGAAGCGCAGGGAGAGCTAAGACTTTGTTTTCGGAGCCACCGAATGCCCGCAGCTCGGCACCCCGGAGACTCGGGGTGGCCTAAAATCACATGGCGCAGCACCGTGTCAGGCAAAGGCAAGAGAACGGGCTCTCAGGATCTGGCTGAGAGCTCAGTCGTGCCGCTGAGATTAAATAAACCCGACCAGCCCACCCACTCCACACACGCTGAGGCAGCACTGGTGGAGGGGACGATGCCCTGGTATAGCCCCAAGCACCTGCTCACACCACATCAAAAACCTGTCTTAGCTGGGGTATGAGCGGTACCACTCAGGGTGGCCACACAGCTTCACTTGGGAGCAGGTGGACAGGGCTGATCTCCTCCTTGCTGGGTGCATCTACATGTGCATTTACTGTGCAGTAATTTAATGCGCAGTAAATGACTGCGCAGTAAGTGTTTTTTAGGCCAGCATCTACATGTACAGCCATTAAAACACAGTAACACTGCATGTGGGCTGACTTGGGACTAAAGTTAGTCCACACACACAGTGTTACTGCATAGTAAGGTGTCTACACATGCGGTAACTAATCGGGCATAAATTTGATACTGGCATGATTCAAGTATCAAATTTACGCCCAACTCGGCGCAAGTCACCGTAGTTAATACGCAGTGCAGGCATGCGTGTGTAGACACATGCCCATACTGCGCAGTCATTTTTGGTTACTGCACAGCAACCTAAATTACTGCACCGTAAATGTGCACCTGTACATGCACCCGCTGTGACCAAACAGCCTCCTTGCACCATGTAGACATATCTTCAGTCTCTGATTTTGGTCAACATATGCCTCTGACTTTCTGGAATGGCTTCATCGGAGGGTGGCCGTCACAAGCCTCAGAGGTAGCTGGTCATTTAGGCCCAGATCCTGTTCCTCCTTGGAGTTACATAAGTGGTCTAAGTGCAATTCTGTAGCACCCTGCTCAAGTCCCTAAGGAAAAATTACTACAAAATATTGGCAGGTCATAGAGAAGGGACCTCCAGAGGTCATGTAGGCCAACCTCCTTGAGGCAGGATCATGCCTCTCCAAACCATCCTATGCAAACTGCCACCCAACACCAGCCATCACACCCAAACCTGCCACAGGGCCCTCCACCTCGCTGCATTTTTGTGCCTCGATGATAAGGGTTAGATGATACGAACACAGATGCATTCATGGATGTTCAGAACCGGAACAGGGTGGCATGGAGGTATCTAAGTCCACTTATCCCAAAAGATGGACTACAGTCTGGCTCTTACCTACCCCATCCCCTGCAGATCTAATAAGCAAGCCCTCCTCCCAATGGCTGCAAGAAATATTCTTCCCGAAAATAATCATTTGTGCCCAGATGATACTTGCCCTACTGCACCCAGCAATTGGAGGCCAGGATGTTAGGAAACCCAACCTCTGGGAGGAAGCAGAGGGGAGATTTAAAAAAAAAGAAGGTCTTAAACCATCCTCCAGGAAGTGAACCGGGCGTTGGAAAGGCGGTGGATTTACAACAGGAGTGCATTTCCAGTGAAGCCCTGCCCGTCACACAGGCGTGGGTGAGTCACAGGACTGGTGCAGCATTGCTGTCTTTCCTTTTCAACTATCCGTAAGCCCGAAGCCAGAAGGTGGTGAAAGACCCAGGGCGGTTTTGAAAGACAAGAGCAATCTGGTTGCCAGGAATGCAAAGCAGGCCTCTCCCGTCTGGCCTTTAGTGTCCCTGTTGCCCCTCCTTAGTTGCTCTATTGCCCCCTTGGTTTGGGAAAGCTGTTATTTCCAATGTACCGATGGGAAACTGAGGCACAGAGAAACTGCTCTTGTCGACACTGCAGCAGCGATGGCCTAAACCTGCTCGCCCGTTCATGCCCGCAGGCTTGCTCCAAACCCAGAACGGGGCCAGTGAGGTTGCTCTCATCCCCATGGCTGCCGGCAAGCATAGAAGAGGCTGAGGTCTCAAGAGTGGCCTCAAAGAGACTTCCCCAGCAAAATTCAGGGTACAGGGGGCCAGGATGCACTCACGTCCATGCTAGCTGGGGCATCAGACAACAGGTCAACCACACTGATGCCTATGGGAGGGCTTTTGGACAACAGGTCAACTCCACTGATTCCTACGGGAGGCATTTCAGACAACAGGTCAACCGCATTGATGCCTATGGGAGGGCTGTTGGACAACAGGTCAACCATGTTGATGCCTCTGGGAGGGCTTTTGGACAACAGGTCAACCATGTTGATGCCTATGGGAGGGATTTCAGACAACAGGTCAACCATGTTGATGCCTATGGGAGGGATTTCAGACAACAGGTCAACCATGTTGATGCCTATGGGAGGGATTTCAGACAACAGGTCAACCATGTTGATGCCTATGGGAGGGATTTCAGACAACAGGTCAACCATGTTGATGCCTATGGGAGGGATTTCAGACAACAGGTCAACCATGTTGATGCCTATGGGAGGGATTTCAGACAACAGGTCAACCATGTTGATGCCTATGGGAGGGATTTCAGACAACAGGTCAACCATGTTGATGCCTATGGGAGGGCTTTTGGACAACAGGTCAACTCCACTGATTCCTACGGGAGGCATTTCAGACAACAGGTTAACTGCATTGATGCCTATGGGAGGCATTTCAGACAACAGGTCAACCTCATTGATGCCTATGGGAGGGCTGTTGGACAACAGGTCAACCATGTTGATGCCTACAGGAGGCATTTCAGACAACAGGTTAACTGCACTGATGCCTACAGGGGGTTTTTGGACAACAGGTCAACCACTTTGTTTCTTATGAGAAGTTTTTCAGACAACAGGTCAACCTCATGGGAGGGTTTTCGGACACCTGGTCAACCCTGTCGCTGCCTAAAGCCGAGCGGAGGGGGAACTTAAGCCTGGGGGACGGGCCGAGGGCGCTACGGTGGAGATGGGGAGGGAAACCGCTGCCAGTTGTAAATTCTCTCAACAAGCACCTGAAAAAAAGATAAAGCAGGAATAATTAATGGTAAATAAAGGCAGCACAAAGGCCTAGCCCCTCATAGGTGTTCAGGCACCTAGCTAAAGGGTTTTGACAAACATGAGACACATCAAGCATGTGTAGGACACTGCTGCAGCCCTCCGGAGAAGCAAGCCGCCCCTGCTGCTCCCCTTCCTCGCACGCCAGTACAGACATGCCCCTGAACACCTTTGAGACTAGGGACAGACAGTGCACATAAAATACTCAGAAACTGGCTTAAACCTGGGTCCAGGGCCTAAAAACTAACCCCAGCTCGCAGCCCGTGCGGGAGCATGGGGTTGAGCTTGGGCGCTGAGCTTTAACTGTTGGACCCTCCTTCTTCTCGAGAGACTTTCATCGGCTGGTTAAGAGCCCAGCTGCAGGGCCCACGTATGGTGACCGCGGCTCCCGTCCCAGGCCCGGTCTGTGGTCCCTGCGCGAGGCAAGGCCCGGGAATCGGCAGAAATAGCCGGAGCGCTGAGGGCAGCCAGAGGAATGACAAATGGCTTCCCCTCCACCCCCCGCAGCTTCCCCTCCACCCCCCGCAGCTGACCCGCAGCCAGCACCTGTTACTGGAAACGCAAAGGGGACGCCAGGCTGGTTCTGCTTCACCGCCGGCGGCTAAGCCTCCGAGCTCCAACGAGTCCCCGGCAGAGCAATTAAAGGCGTGCATCCCCCCCCAACCTATTTGAGGCATGGAAAAGAGAGAGAGCTGCACGGGACTGTGTATATTGGCATTGGGCTCTCCTAGCCGCACGTTGGGAATCACCTTCCTAGTGCAGGGGAGCAAAGCAGGGCCCGGCTGCCAGCACTTTCAGGGGAGGCAACAGGCCATGGGAGCTGGCCAGGTCGTGGGCTGAGAGCAATTACCCAAGATCATTAGCAGGTGGGCAACCAAGTCCCTGCCAAGTCCAGCACACAGCTCTCCCTAGGACACGCCGCAGTGCCCCGCTAAAGGTTCAGGCCCCTTGTTGACCCCCTTGATGCAGCCCGGAGCAGGAGTAAAATGCCTTGCAAGCACAGCCCATCTTCCTAGGAGCTTATAGCTGTCTGAATAACCAGTGCCCAAAGCTCACCCAGGCAATGATGAGTATTACTGCCTGTGCATTACCGAAGGGGAGGCAGCATGGCCCGGTGGGCAAGGGGCTAGCCTGGGCTGGAGGATCTCCATTTCATTCCTGGTCTCTGCCACCTTCTTCCTGTGCAACCTTGGGCAAATCCCTTATTCCTCACCTGGCAGCACTTCCCTGTCTCATAGGGCTGCCGTGAGGATAAATACATCAGCAGATAGAAGTTGCTCAGATACTACCATAACAGGAGCCCAATAAAAGCATGTGCAATAAATTGATGGAGATACTAAATGAGGGAGGGGAAAGTGTTAGCGCCTGGGGGCCTGTTTTATTTAACAGCTCCATCAATTCTTACACACGGTCGTGGAGATCAGCAAACCAACACGATGCTTAATACTAGAGCACAGCGCTGAGTGTGCTTCCCCCGTGCAATGTGGACAAGAGTTTCATCCAAATGGAGAGGCTTGCACGGGAAAACAGCTGTGTCCTGTGCATTTTGCCGAGTTTTTCAAAGGGGAATATCCTCGTGCAGCACTGGGCTGCCAGCTGAATTTGGGAAATGGAAACAAAGCGATGCTTGTTGATCAGTAAGGTCAAAATGGTTTATCTTGCAAATTTGTTTTGTCACTTTTTCCAATGTTTTCATGCCATGATTTATGGTTTTTTGGTGGGGGGGGGGGTGTTGATATTTTGATCTTCATTCTTATGCAAGGGGAGGAAAGCAGATGGTGAAATATGGGAATTTCCTCTGGGACAGAAATGCCATTTTTTGAATGCCAGTGCCAGGATTTATATCCTTCTCCTGGCATGCGTATAACCATTTATAGTGGATGCTGGTCCTGGATGGAACGGGAGTGTCATATCTATGAATCTGGTACAAGCAACCCAGCCTGTACCTGAGACCATATGATCAAATGTTTGTGAGCTGGGATTTTCACTCAGGTGTTCCCATCTCCTTGACGGCCCGCCCGGGCCCGCACCCAGCTTTTATCAGCTCCAGGGAAATCTCTCGCATCTCCCAACCTTTCGCCCACTTCCCTAGTACCAGGACCAGGAAAGCATCTGGCTCTCCAGCGCAGGTGCCCAGGAGGTCAGCCAAATAGGCAAAGAAGATAGTCAGGAAAGTGCTGCCACAGCTCTGCAATACACGTGCGAAACCAATGCCCTCCCTTTCCTGCGCACAACCCCTGTGCTCCATCCACACCTTTGGGTTTTGCACATCTGCCCATGTATAGGATGCCCCACAACTCAGGGGGTTGGACGAGATGACTCTGGAGGTCCCTTCTTCTCTAGGACTCCTAGGGATGGCTCAACAGGCATGGGCAGCATCCCACGGGCGCTTTGCTCACTCTCTCTCTCTGGCTTTTCCATAAAGAGAGATTGTTCTTCGTGTGGATGGCAATGATTTAACAGAGATCCTGAAACCCTGTCTCCCAGAGCGACTGCACGAATAGCCCGAGAGACCTCAACGGGGCACTTGCCCGTGTCAAGAGCTTGCACAGGATCTCACCGATGCAGGGCATCTTGAAAAGAGGTCAGAGGGACGTTCAAAACCAAAAGGAAAGCAGGTTGCACACGGATGATTAAACCCAGGCTGGAGCCTAAGGAAGCAGAGCTGCTGTTTGCATTCGCACAAAGGGGAAGGGAGGGAGGGCACAGAAAGGTCCCATCCTGCCAGGGACTGTCCCAAGCTGCCAAACTGGGCCCTGAAGATGTAGCAACTCCCCCAAGCAGCTGCAGAAGTCATCTTCTCTCCTTTTGCAAGAGAAAACTGTGGTTTTACCTGAATTCAGAGTCTGAAGATGGATTTCTGACAGCTGCCCTGACTAGGACTCCCATAAATCTTGCGTAACATTTAACTGTCCGGGCTCGCTGGTTGTCTTCAGGCGAGATGATCTCACCATCCTTTTCCTCCACAAAGTCCCGGGATTAGTACAATACTGGAAGAGTTAACGGCTGTTTTCCCTGAGCCTCAGAGTCAAGTCCTCTATAACCCGATCCCTCTGCTCAAAACCAGCAAACAGCCACGGCCGGGTCACCGGTTACACAACAAGTGACATTATCATAGACAGTGTTTTTCAGTAATCGGATAATGTTTCCTGGGGGCGGGAGGGGGGGGTCGTAGGCCGCGGTGAGCAGAGCGCTGGTGTGCAAATGCAAGAACAACCTGGTTTTGTTTTTGCAATAGTTCTCCGATGAATGGTGCATCCTGGCAAGGAGCCTGGCAATCCTGTGCAAAGGTGGGCAGACCGGTTGCCTTCTGACTCACCTCGATCCCATCCTTCTGCCTGCTAACCCAGAAGGCCAAATTCACGTCCCAATGTTGCTCTTGCTTAGGGTTATGCCCGACTAGAGGTTGCTCAGAGGGCGGCTGGGGTCCTAGCAGAAGCAATGCTTGTTCCAGCTTTCTAATCCAGTATTCGGGGGCTCTTGGGCACGCCACATCCCGGCTTTGCTTTCCTCCCAGCCTGCATGCACTCTTCAGCGAAGGGCATGTCTCCTGCTATGTATCTGTACACCACCGAGTACAACCGGGCGCTGATCTCAGCTGGGACCTGCCTGCCTGTACTCACTGAGCTACATCCAGTGTGGAAGTCCCTGATAACTGGAGCCAGCAATGGCATTCATTGCATTTTTGGTATCTATGGGGTGATATCAGCTCCCACTCACACTCGGCCCCAGGCTGGGTTTTAACTGGGGTGCAGAGAAGGTTTTCATCTCCTTACCGGTCCTTGATTCACTCACCCCAAGGCATCCCATTAGAAACCTCAGGTAGACGCTGAGCTCCTGCAAATCAGGGTTACTCTGTGGACAGCAATGGAGCTGCACAGGTTTACTCCAGAGAAGGGACAGGTCAAACGTGCACGGACTGCGCACGGCATCCCAGGCTGCAAGGGCTGGTGGAAGAGATGGTGCCCATTTGCCCGGCTTTGCACACAAGCACAGCTTTCTCCTTCCTTTCCTCCCGCTCCTGCCTCAATGTCTGGTCCCAACAACCCAGAAGGCAGCAGCAGACAATCCTGCTCTTCATACCACTGCTATTTCCCCTGGAGGGCAGCTGAATAACCAATGCCCTGGAGGCTGCTATAAGTCAAGAAGGTGTTCAAATCCTTTGGGGTTCACCCTAAATCTCCTTTACAATCCATGTGCACCAGAGGGCCAAATTCCTGAGAGCATAAGGGGACACAATAGCACTGGACACCGAGTCCTGATTTTTGGTCCGTGCCCATGGGCAGACCTAGCATTGGGAAAAGGGGGGTACAGATGGTGCGGTGCAGCCTCACATCCTACACAACACATACTTTTCTCCAAGTAAGAAGAAACTGTGAGCTTTATTAATGCGATAGGGGCTCTGGGGCTGTGTTATTCAGCAGAACAGCAAAATAAATATCGCTTTATTGAAATGCACATTCATTTGCTACAGCATGCACTCAAAAAACACAGAAAACCAGGCAAAAATACTCAAAAGATGTTATTTCTTTAGTCTTGCGGCCATTAGAAGTCAACGTACATCTCTTTTTCGAGTCAGACCACAAAAAAACCCAAGCCTTCTCGAGCGTCTTAGCAGCGCATCCAATGCTTCACTGCAAATGGTTTCCACACCCGAGTTAATGTTTTTTAGCTAGAGTCAAAACCAGGCCGCAGGGCTGTGAAATAGGAGCTGCCTTACCGGGAACGGCTGGCAAAGAGCAGAATTGCAGAGGAAGGAATAGTTTAGTTAGGGGACTGTTAAAAAAGGAGAGAGGGTTGTTAACACCACTAGAAAGAAGAGGTTAGAAGGAATCAGGTAGATCATAATGAGACAGAAAGTCACGGAGAGCGGATGCTTAGGGGGAAGATTATTCATGCCAGGCCTGCCAGGGCCTGTCCCCCTACTGCTTCCAGTGTTCAGAGACCCAGAAACTCCTGGTTTGGAGGTGGCAACGATCAAGTTTAATACCCAGGGTGGACCAATCCTACCTACATTAGTCCAGTCCCCTGTTTTGAACTTGGTTATCATCAGTACATCTTGTGACAATGAGTTCCACAGGTTAACGCCATGCTGCATGAAAAAGGACTTCTCTTCTTCCTCCCAGTAGGCAACTCTTCCTCCCAGTAGGCAACTCCATCTGGTTAGTCCGTCTGTCTCTCTGTCTACCTCAGTTTACCAGCCACTGTGGCATCTACAAAGACCGTTTCTTTTGACCTCCTCCTTAAGTCTCCCAGCCAGGGGAGCTCTAGGATAGAGATAGTCATGTGTGATGACCGCTTAAACCAGCTGCCTCTGCATCTCGACCTGTGAGGGATCTGAAACACCCACCAACGTTTCCAGCAGGGCCATCCAGCCTTTTCAATGCATCACTGAGATACAGGCAAAGGAAGAAAGGATGGCGCTGAGTAACTGAAATGGGCCCAAGCTACTGAATATCATCCTGGGGTTTGGAAGTCAAGGGGGCTTGGGGCCTGGGCTTAGGGACCAGCTTAGCATTCAGGCTCTGCCTGTCTTGGGTCACTGGGGAGGGTCCAGGTCAGCCTGGTTTGCACGGATGTAGTTGAACAGGCTCTACTAGCTCGGTCCAGACAGTCAAAAAGCTGGAGGCTAAATCCATTCAGTCTTTGCAAGTTAGTCTAAGCTGCAAAGATTAAACTGAGAAGCAACTGGACACTCATTTACCTTTGATTCAGAGAATGCAGCCACAGGCCTGCGGTGGCTCAGGCCAGAAGCCGGGGGGCGCTGGAGCATGGCTCTCTGGCACTCCCTCTTCCTGCTGCCCTCGAGGTCCTTCGCATTTGCAATCCAGCATCACAGCAGCAGGACTCTGCAGGGCCGCTCATCACTTCCTCTTCCAAGTACCTCTGGGATTTGTAGTCCCCAGTCGCGGCCAGCAGTAACTTTCAGTAAGTTTAGCAGCGGGGCAGCTCTGTACTCAGGGGAAGGGGGGTTAACCCCCCTCCCTGGCCCCAGACCCCAGCTGGGGTTTGCCTGGAAGGGGGCAGTCCCTGCGTCTCCCCCTCCACCCCCAACCCTTCCCTGCTGGAGTGGAGAGCACAGCCCAGCCCAGGGCCACAAAGCATGCTGGGATGCTGGGGGACTCTGATTTAACTAAAACCAGGAAGGGGTCCGGGACAAAAGTTTCATAAACCGGTTTGACCCAAATCAGGTAAGTCCGATACTCCATTCTGCCAGGTTTATCTTAGACCAGTTTCAGCCATTTTGAAACTGGTTTATGTGCACTGAACTTCTGTACCGTTACAGGTTTAAACCAGGTTCTGATCACTTAAACCGGTTTGTGTGTAACTTCTGTCGCTCACCCATGTAGGTAAACCAGGCTTGAAAGGGCTCTCGGATAAATCCCTAGACTTCCTCGGCTTGTCCAGGGAGCCTGTAAGCCCAGATAACCCAGGATGGGCGGTGATGGAGGCATGGCAGCTGGCTCCCGCTAAGCCTTCCCATCCAGGCACAGTGCTCGCCCCCTCCCACTCGCTGACCTCAAACATGAGGCATGAGCTCTCCCGGCAGCACCCACCCCCCTGCAGCGAAACCAGCCTTTCTAGGTGGGAGCTGTCAGTGGCGTGCAGCTGGCACCCATAAATCAGACTCCTGCAAGGGAATCCCTACGGCTGCGGGGCCACGGGAGTGGAAAGTCTCCACCGGGAGAAGCAAACAGTCGCCTCTCCTCTCCCAGAACGAAGGGAAAGCCCTTCCCCGACCAGATCCCAACCCCAGATGCTGCAGAGCAGCTCAGCAGGAGTGAGTCATACGTGGCCTTATCAGCCACGGGGCAGGTCGGAGCAGCCCAAGCAGGGGAGGATCCCCATCCAAGCCTGAACTTGGCAAGGAGCAAGTTCCCAGCCCTGGAGACCTACGGCCTGCTGCTCCCCAAACCTTGGCTCCTGGATCAGTGAAGGCACAAACTCCCGTGTGCATGCACACAAGCATGTGTTTAACACATGCATAAATATTTACTTACTTTCCATATGCATGCATATAAGCCGGAGCGATTTGCTATATCAACATGGAACATGTGAATATTAAATATAGGAATAATAAATGCACAACCCACACACGCAGACAGACCCACACACGTGCACGCACTCGCACGCACGCCCTCATAAACTTCGTCCACGTGCACATGTTCACGTTCATTCACTCCTATGCCAATGTTCTCCCCCATCCCCATTTTTTCATAGATTTCATAGACATTAGGGGCTGGAAGGGACCTCATGAGATCAGCGGGTCCAGCCCCACGCCCTGCCATAAGCGGGAAGTCGGCTGGGATCAAGTGACCCCAGCAAGAAATACATCCACCTGTTTCTGATACACACATGCTCTTTAACACACCCGTGCTCGCACACGCATGCACTCTCTCACTCAAACTCAACCACTCATGCAACCCCTGGGTGCTTGAGGGGTCAATGCCTGGAGGAGAGGCATCAACTGGGACTCCTCCGTCGGGCTCGGTGTGGTCATCTCGCTTCCAGCTCTGGAGATGACCTCTTCCCTCCCTGGGCACATATCACAGCCTCGGTGCGCCAGTGCACTCCCAGCCCCTGCGCCCCTTCCTATTTCATTTCAGTTCTTGAAACGATCGTTTTCTTCTCTGTGCCGTCCTCACCTCTTGTTTTCTATTTGCTCTTTCCAGTGACTTGCACTCTGGTGTGGCTCGGTCTGGTGCCCTGCCCAGCTTTGGGCATCCTCGGCTCTGGTGTTTGGGCAGGGTTCAGGTCAGAGGGGGTTCAATGGGAATAAGAGTGCATCGCGCCCCATCTTGAGGCTAGCCCAACTGCAGCGCACACCTACCCGCGCCACTCTGGAGGCCATAACAAAGAGCTCTTTGTTGCACACCCACGCACCCGCTCCCCTCCCTGGATGGAGAAGACTTCATCGGCTGTGTATTTTCCTTACGCCACCCACAGCCCGAGACAAGTGCCAACCTGGCTCTCTGCTTGATTCACGGCGGTGCTTATCACACCTGCCCGGGTGTCCCGAGACGGAGCGCAAACCCCTCCCTGCTCCGTGGTGTTCATGGCATGTTGCTGCAATGCATGCAGGGCACGGGCCTGTCTGCTGCCGGGGTCTGGGAGGCTCGGTCTCCTCTCCAGCTAATGACAGCTCTCGCTGGGCTGCTGGGTGCCAGGGCCCAGGTGTGAAATCATCCCCTCCGCTTCCTGTCTGCCGGAGGTCTGTCATTACACCGGGTACTCCACAGGAAAGCAGGGGCTTTTGCCTCTCTCCATCGCTTAGCACCACGGCACGACTTTCCCTGGCTCCGTCCTTGCAGGATGGACCGCACCTTCCAAGCTTGGCGCGTGCCAATCTGAGGACATTTTCCTCTGCAAGGCTCGTCTCCAGGACAGTGCCCTCACCCCTGTGAGCTGGGATGAGCTGGGCACCACGAGGAGCACCCTCCAGCTGAACTGGTCTCCCGGGCCACTAATAGGAGAGGACCCAAGTGACGGACCAAGCCAGAGGAAGCGTGGCCGAGTGAGATGAGCAGGGCCCTTGTCTTGTCCCCTGCAGCTCACCCGTAGCTTGCATTTCATAGCCATTGAATACAACGCGTAGGCAGCGGTGAAGGAGGCACAACCCTACCGCTAAGGGTTCCCGTACCCGTCTCACCCGCGCATGAGACCTTCTGCCCAAAGTACGGACCAGGTCTTTGCCACAGCATCACCAGGGCATCTCACCACGTGCTGGACCCGATGATCTGCCAGGTCCCTTCAACGATGAAACTATGAAACAGTGTCTCTGCGGTAGGGAAGCGCGGTTATCCCCATCCCCGGCTGCAGGACGGGGGCCTGAATAAGAGGAAAATGCTGCTATTGGGGCAGTACAACCAAGCCTTTCCCTTCATCGGCATAGCTTCGGCAGCACAGGCTTGACTCAAAACTCATGCAAGCCCATGGAAAACTCCCCACTGATGTCGGCAGGCGTTGTATCAGGCCCCTTTCTCCACAAACCACAAATATGAAGGAAGCGGACTGCTCTTTGCTTTTCGGCAGGCTACCGGCCTCAGTTATCGTGACTCGCGGCAGAGGAAGGCCAGGCCCTATTGTCCTCCGCCTCCCCCATCGTGTCGCCCCTTGTTCAGCCGAGGAAGGCGGCGATGTGGCAATATTTACCGACGTGGCCTCAGAGGGCCGAGCCTGTGCCCTCGCTGCGGTTATCGCCTCCGCGATCCCGTGCGGGCTGAAGCGGAGTGTGTGGACTTTAGCAAGCGAGAGCAATAAAAAGAAAGATAAGCTGGCGACTCTCCAAACAACGAAGCCTGCGTCATCCTCTTCCTCCGGGGCCTGGCCACCACCTGCCACCGTCGCGGTCACTGTGTTGGCGTTTGCACCCACCCGCTCTGCCAGCCTCGATGCAGCTCATGGGCATCGTCCCATCTCCCCCCACAGCTCAGTTATACCCCGGGGGATACCCTCCGAGGAGCCGCCGTGCTCTCCCGTCTCAGCTGCCCGACCACAGCTCTGTGCGGGGAGTTTTGTGCAGAAAAGCATGGGGAGGTGCAGGCTAGTCCAGCCCCCTGGCTCTTGCTTAGCCCTTGACATGCTCTTAGGGTTTGTCCGCAGCACAAGGGTGGCAGGTCCCAGTAGGTCGGGGCTGAGTACTCCCGATCCATCTACGCTCCAGACCCACAGCTTGACCCCCATCCCCTGCTAGAAACCAAGGGCTTCAGTGCAAGAGCAGAGGGGCAAGGTCAAAGAGGGCTCACCAGTATACATCTGGGTGGGGAGTGGGCCTATGGCATGGGTGGGCAGGGGGTGAACGGGGCATAATCTGCCCCCTTGGTACCGGGACTTGCTGGTGTGCTGTAGACAAGGTAGATACGGCCCTCAGAGCTAACCCGAGTCAGGACTGAGCCTGCCCACAGCAGCCAAAGAGGGTGGAGGACATCTTTCCAGCTCCACCAGGCTCTGGCTGAGCACGGGCATGGAGCAAATTCATGCTCCCAAGATTAGCTAGCAGCAACCGTCCCTGGCTGAGCCAGGAATAGTAGCCAGATCTTCTGGCTCCAAGGGTCCGATCGGCCGTCACCCTGCACCTTGCACGCTCCTTTACGCCCAGCAAAGCAAGGGTGAAATCCCGCTGGGTGCAACAGGGGCGTTCCCCGCCCTCCCTGCGCAGGCTGGACAAGCTGGAGGACCGGGGAGAATCAGCCGGCTGCTCTCGTCATCCATCCGCTGACCAAACAGTCCTTCAGCCCTCGAGGGAGATGGAAAAGAAACGTTGCCTGCACTCCCAAATCGCACTGTGAGCGCCTCGCTGCAACGCCAGCACACGCGTCTCCACCAGGCTCACGCCCGAGCCCTTCTGCACCCAGCGCTCGGGCTGGTGGGTAACACAGGCAGAGGCTGAGAGATGCCCCCTCCATCCGCCCCTGACCGAGGAGCCACTCAGCTCCCCGGCTGGGGAACGGCACGGCACGGCACAGCACTGCGGTCCGTCCCCCACGCACCTGTCATCTCTCCTGTTTCCTTTTGAAATCTTTGGGGCAGAGAAGGTCTTTAATACTATGGGTGTGCACAGCACCCAACTCGGTGGAGCCCGCCGCAAGCGGGAGGAGAAGAGCCATTCAAAATCCCTGAAGGTGCTTTTCCTCTTAAAAACGGCCTTTGGATAAAAAAGGCAACTTTTGGTGACGCAGTGCAGACATCACCAACACCATGTGCTTTCCGGAGGGAAATAACACAATCTTTTTCCTTGAATTTTTAAGCAATATGTTATCAATATTTTACTTACTAATGATGAGGATTTTAGTGAATGGAAAAATTCCAGTAACCGTTTGGATAAATGTTTTGTGCATGTGTGTGCAAATGTATGTGCCATATAATCTAGCTCCTAATCCCCATTAGACCTGGTTGAAAAATGAAAAACTGGGTGTGTGAAAAACCTGGTTTTGAGGGAAAACTTTCCTGGAGTTATATATATAATACGTGTGTGTGTGTGCATGCACGCGCGCATGTGTACATATGTGTATATGTGTGTATGTCTATATGTGTGTATATATGTATATGTCTATATGTGTATATATGTGTGTATGTATGTATCTGTGTGTGTATATGCGTGTATGTATATATATGTGTGTGTGTGTGTGTATATATGCATGTATGTGTGTATATGTGTATGTATATATGTGTGTCTATGTGTGTGTATATGTGTGTATGTATGTGTGTATATGCGTGTATGTATATATATGTGTGTGTGTATGTGTGTGTATGTGTATATATATGTGTGTGTGTGTATATGTGTGTGTGTGCATGTGTGTGTGTGTGAATATAAATACATGGAGTTATATAGATACACAACTCCACGAAACATTATCTTCAAAAGCTGAGGTTTTTCGCGCACCTGGTTGTTCGCTTTCCAGCCAGGCCGAACAGGGATGAGGCGCTCGATCGTACGATCGTCCGCGGTCCCTTCTAGCCCTAGTTTCTGCGATACGGCGCTAACCAGAGCACGCGCCAGAGCCCACATGCAAGGAGACTCCAGTCGCTTGCTTCTGGAGCTCGCCTCGGCCGCACACACGTCTTTCTTCTCCCTTTGCTATCGCTTTCCTCTTGAGCAAACATGACGTCGTCTCTCAGAAATGCAGATGCCCACAGAAGAGGAAGGTCCGGCCCCTGCGGTACGTGGCACTTCGGAGCGCCAAACACTAACCAGACCCCTCTTTGGTTAAATGCCCTCATGGCAGCCTTTCATCAATGCACTTGGCCGGGCTTGTCCAAGATGACGCTAGGGATGTGAGCTGGAAGGCAGGCCGTGCCGGCCCTATCTAAGCCTGAGATGTTGCTCCTACCCCAGTCGGAAACAAGTCACAGAAGGCCTGGAAAAACCATCAGGAAAACTTCCAGGTCTGCATGTTAAAAATGGCTCTTAATCACTCGTAAGCCTATCCAGATCGCTTTCCCTAATTAAACAAAGATTTTCCGTGCCTGTCTCGTTTCAGCGCTCGGCTATTTGGCACCCCGCGTTGGCTTTCCAAGCCGTCTGCGTCCCTCAAAGGCCATAAAATGTGAAGTGAGAGAAAAGGCATTGCTCCAGCTCGGGGGAGCGGGGGATATCGGAGACCCTGGCGTCGGAGGTTCGTGAAAGGAACAAAGAAGCGGAGGCGGCCGAGGAAAAAGGGGAAAAGCCTGGGGCGAGAGGAGTCCCCATCGTCTGGTGTCCTCCCTCCAGCTGTGGTTGGGGTGAAGCTGTCCAGCGATGACGATGTGTCCTACCAGGCAGTGTTTCTAGGCTTGTGACCCCCTTTAGCTTTAGGCCGGTAGAAATGCTCTCGTCATACACGGCATCGCCGTTCAGTTCAGGGAGAGTATCGGCATTTTTGTCAGCAAGTCAACATGGCTCTGCCCGAACACCACGACCCGCTCCCCTTCCTAGTAAGTGGGGACGTGAAGCTGGTCCCAAGGAGGACAGGAGCATGGGAGTGAATCCCGCCAGGCCCTGAGGCTTCTCCATGCTCATTGCCATTGACGGGAGGATGTCCAGCGCACGGGACGGCGAGGCCTGGAGGCTGTAGGGTACAATCCTGGCCTTTGCAAAGTTACTTCCAAAGACTCAAAGATGTCAGTACCGTGTGCACAGGGAAGGAGAAAGATGAAGATGATGATGACACAGAGATGAAGAAGAGGAAACTTTCCATATAGGAGGGCTGGTGGCATATTCTTCCTGGCCTGCACAGTGTAGGGTGTCATGGCCATCAGCCGAGATGACCGACGGCATCGCATGCCTGCACGGGTTGCTGTTTGAACCAAAGCCTGGGAGCTCTGCCAGGGTTGTGAGTAGCTGCGTCCTCAATGGGCGCGTCTACACGAGACGCTTACTGTGCATTAGCTTAATAACATGGTGCAGTCGCATGTCACGGCAAAAACCGTGCTAATAACCTACTGCGCCGTATTATTAGGCTAATGTGCAGTAAGCGTCACTGAATAACCATGCACCAGCATTTTAGGTGCTTTGCATTTTAGTTAGTCCTTAATTAAGGAAGTCGTAAACTTAACGCGGATTAATGAACGTGTAGACGTGCCCATTGCTGCTCTCCTCAGACTAGGCCCCTAGGGCATGGCATTTACTGCCCGGAGGAAGAGTGACAGCTACTAGAGGGGGCTAACAAGGCTGGTGTCTTCCCTCCTCATGAGCTGGAGGTGTGGATTCAGGGGTGGACTTGCAAGAGCGCTCAGGGCAGTTGAACAGCAAGCTCTTCCTAGGGGCGCCTGGTTTGAAAGCTATAAAGGAGGCCGATCAACCTCCCCCATGGGAGCTCCCAAACGAGCCAGGGGTGTCTGGGAAGAGGCAGGGAGCTCCTTGTACAGCTCCAGCAAGCTGCCAGATCTGTCCACCTCCCTCTGCTCCGGTGCCAGGACGCCAAGCCTGTATCTTTGCAAGGCTTCTCCAAGGTGCCCCAGGGAGCTCCGGCCGCCCCGTGCCAGAGAAGACAGGAGGGTCAAGTTTACTCCGGCGATACAGATGCCAGGAAGCCCATGGCATTTTGGAGCTGGAAGCCGCAGCAGCCCCTTCCCATAAAACATCTGGAAATTTATGAGACATCTTGGCACATGCAATCCAGCTGTGCAGCGGGAGGATTTCAAGCGTGCCTGACTGCACAGGCCACATCAAAGCTTGTTCCCTACCGCATGAGCTCCCCCCCTGCCTCTGAGGACATAGTTGGCTAGTACAGTAGGAAAGTGGGGAGGTTATACAGGAGAGCTAAAATAAGCCAGGTGCCCCCTAAACTCGGCTCCTACCCCTTCCCCTCTCTAATTTAGTCCTTTATTTCCAGTCTGGGGATGAGACAGACCCAGCCGGCCTGCCTTTCACAGTTGTTCAGGCGTTTTAAGATCCTAAGGAGTTTTAAGAGCCTTTTGCAAAGGGCAGGGGGGACTCGTGCGTTGGCTAATGTTTCATCTCCGAAGAAAATCATGTCATAACATCTGAGACAGTGCAAGAGGCAAACCGTGGCTGTGTTTTCCCACGTGGGTTGCTGCTCTGCCGTTATTCGGCTCAGCCCAGCGTGAAGTGTGGGGTACGTAGCCACAGACCTGCTGGGTTTTCTTTAGGTGGGTCCTGCGCCCCTAAAACACGGTCAAGAGATAGAGGAAATCATTTTGTTCCCAATTCAGCACACGCTGTCCCACGGAGGCGCATTTCAGGTCCGTTTAGAAAGCTGGGGGGAGATACGCTTGGAAAATATTCTCCCCTGACCTTTTGCAGCTGAAACTATTGGCTGAATCTGCCATGATATATATCTATATCTATCTATCTATCTATCTATCTATATTTATTTATTTATTTTTATTATTATTTTATTATTTATATACATATACCTTTATTTATTTATTTGTTTATTTATTTATTTTTATTATTTTATTTTATTTTATCGTTTATATACATATACATATACCTATATTTATTTATTTAGTGCATCCCAAACTCTGCTTTCTGATAGGTGTACTATGCATTGGGGGGAAAAAAACCACACCTGGCTTTCACTGTGCTTTTTGGGTGCGGAGACACTCAACGTCTTTTTTGCAAAAATCTTGTTGGTCTCATAAAAAGATATCGCCTCTCCCACGAGCCCTGATTTCTTGTTTCACTGCTTTCTCGGTGCAAAATTGTGGCCGTTCGGATTGCAAGCGCTGGAGCGGAGTGCAAATCAGTGGTGGATGCCAAGGGGATATAAAACTCTGACCTGACTTAATGCTAGAAAACCCATGGCAAGGAGTGGAAGAAACACAGGCATCCTGGTTCCCAGCCCTGCTGGAAATGGTTCGTCACCCTACATATCATCCACTCGCTCAGAGAGTGATCCTCGGCCTTATCTGTTCAAGAGGAGGCTGTTTGCTCGGCCCCCAGAAACCGCAGCTATCGGTACGACTGTATATTAGGGCAGCCGCTGGAAGCTATGATTCAGGAATTACAAAGCCGTTGTTAGAGGGTGTGGGAGGAAAGGGTGACGATAAACCCTGAGGGTAAACCAAGATTTTACACACACAAAGCACCCACCGGCCTGCATGAATAACACCTTTCCGGATGAATTTTGTGGTCTGGATTAAATGGAAGACAACAGGCTGTGTCATAAAGACTGTGGCTGACTGTCTGAATCCTCTCTGCAGAGCTCTCAGACAAATCAGCAGAGATGATAAGGGAACGGGGACCGGCGTGGTGCTCCCCAACCGGCTGTCGTCTCTCTCTGCTCCACCGTGCCAAGTCCAAAGCACGTGTCTTGACGTCAGCGAGGAGGATCGGTGCCCCCCATGTACTCCCTGATGCACAGTACCACTTTTCCCTCTCATGGGTTCGGGCTACACCTGTAAAATTTTGCATCTGAATTTCTTGGCCAGCAGCTGAAGTGCAATCGGATGCTGCAGCCAGAAGTGCAGGCACATAGATCAGCACCACTTGTGCCTGCCCTGGGGAAAGCCAGCCCCGTACTCGGTACGACGCGCCCCTCTGCTAGCAAAGACAGATAGTTGTTACTACACTGGGGAAATCCTGGCATAAGAAACCCAGCGGAGACACAAACTCATTGCACAGAGGCTGATGTAGACACTTTTTGAAACTGCTGATCTCGAATCAGGGACCAAAGGGGGGGGAAAAAAGCCCTGTGTTGCTCCAGTGCTTGTGACAAATCGTTTACCAAAGGATGCCTTTGACAACGGGTCTTTCCCAACCCTGGGGGCAGAGCCGCGTGCAAGCGGGAAGGTGCCTGTGCTTGCCATCTCAGCGACGCCCCTTCTGCAAGCCGCTTTCTTTCTGAGCTGTCCTCGGCGGGTTGCCTCACATGGAAGTGACTGCTAGTGTTGCCCAAAATACCCTGCAAAGCATCCGTCAGAGCTGAGCTCCAGACATGCAGGCACTGCTTTGAGTTTTCACGACGGCCTCGGCGGGGAGGGGGGGAACATCAAGCCAAGTGGGTTTCCAACCAGACTGTGAAGTAGGGGGTCTGACTGCCAAAAAGCAACCTGGCTGAGCAGCTTGACCACAGGCATGGACAGAGGTCTGGGTGCTATTCCCAGTTCGGACACAGGCTTGATTTTTGGACTTGGGCAAGTCAAGCGAGCACCCTGTGCCTCAGTTTCCCCTAGCTCGCAGAGCTGGTGGGAGGCGCAGTTTGCTCCCGCGTATAAAACTAGGGCCTGCCGTGCCCTTGGATGGGAAGTGTTTGAGATGGTCACACAAACTAATCACCCCTGAGGCAGGAGGTCCAATTTGGCAGACAGCAGCACGCGGAGTCAGCCCCAGCGGTGAAGCGGTGCAACCTTTAGCAGGGCGGGATATGATGCAACTCAGGAAGAGTACGGCCCGTATACGTGTGGTGTAAATCAGGCAGTGTCTGGCTGCGCTGGCTCATCCACCACTGGGAATCGGAAAAAATAGATCACCTCTAAGTTAAGAAGCATTCATGGTACGAGCCCTTCGCGAAGCAAAGAGATCTCCCCCCACCCACCCCCATGCCACGAAAATGGGAAGTGGAGCCAAGTGGAAATGCAGCCCGGTTAGTTCCCTTTGAGGAGTTCTCATTTCCTAAATCTCTTGGAGGCATGAGATCATAATTAGCCACTCGTTAGCAAATAACCCCGAAACTCCTGCCCTGCTGACTGGGAATGCTGCGTAATGCCGTGACCCAGCAGCTGCAATGAGCAAGGCTGGGGGGGGACGATGCAGCTGCCGTGTCCAGGGTCTTGCCCAGGAAACACTGCGCGGGGCACCGTCTCTAGTAGGGGTTGAAGGACTAGGCGTGTGCAGGCCTTGCTTCTGTCTGGGGCAGGTCAAGGGCTACTGGGGGAACGGATGTAGCTTCTCAGGTGTGGACGCGGCTTTGCTCCACTCCAGATCCCTGCAGACACAGCCGTTACGGAGTGAAAGCCAGTCTGCAGTCATCAACAGCTTCGCATTGCAGGCAAAAACTGCAGGCCCAGACCCATCCCCACCACATCCCATTAGTCACGCCAGGAAGGCATGACTCCATCAGTGACTAAATCCCCCCCCAGGCTGATAAGGAGGTGGAGGGGCCTCAACGTTGCACTCCAAGTGCCTGCCCAAGAGCCTGACCACAGTCACGCCATGGGGGCCAGCTCCAGCGTGGAGCAGCGGGGTGCCTCCTGCCTCCAGGACCATAGCACTAACTCTCTTTCTACCCCATTCAGAACTGATAGCAATAAAGGTGTCTCTTCTCTTCCCACAAGAGACCAGCCCAGCCCACCCTCTGGGTTGTGTTTTCTCTGGTGCAACAGGCCTGCTGTGTCCTTCTTCTGCTTTCACATGCAGGACCCCTGGGGCTCTCTGGAAGGGACACTCTTCCACACACCCTGTGCACCCATTTCCTGCTCCACACCTAGAGATGGGCGGATGATGTCCCACCACCGTCACGGCTACTGGAGGCAGAGGTGTGAGGGCACCCTCTTCCACCCCCAAAGCAGCTTCCCATCCTCTTCCACCCCCAAAGCAACTTCCCAGCTGCCTTTCTGCATTCTGAAAATAGGAAACTTACTTTTTTCCCCCACGAAAGCTGAGATTCAGATGTGATCACAGGACTCCAGGAGCTGGCACCCTATATAGAGTCCTGCCATGACTGTGCTTTTACTCTGACTTTATCCAGTAGAGCACAAACGAGTCTTTTTAATTCCAAATATTTTTGCACTGCCTGGTCAATAAAACTGGTAGTTTGAAGCCAAGCAGAAAGCAGGGCAGGGGGCAACTTAGAGAACAACAGGCTTAGAGCCCCAGCTCAAGACGGGTAGAAAGCAGTGCCAGGAGCCCATAGCCTAAAAAGGAGCAAGAAGCCCAAGAGGGAAAGACCCAGAGGCCCAAGAGCACGGAAACCAGAGCCCGAGAGGGCAAGACCAGGGCTGGGATCCAGGAGCCTGGCCCGGTGCAGTGAGGAGCTGGCTAGAGGAAAGGGTGGAGGCCAGGAAGACCAAAGCCCCAACACAGTTGTAGGGGGCTGAAGTGGCTTGATATGGCTTGAGGACAAAGTGCTCCAGCTAAATGTGGATCAGTAATGTCTGTGAGGCAAGGATGTGGCGTAGGTAAGGTGGGAGCCCACAAAAATAGCTCCTAAGGCAACTAGTGTGCTCTAGCATGGACAGGCCAGGAGGGCCCTATCTAGTGCCTGAGAGCAGGACGGAGATTCACAGGGTTTGGGAGCAACCCACTGACAGAGAGCAGCCTGCCTGCTGTCTTGGGGACCTTGGTGCAGCCTCCCCATCAAATATTACCAGCAAGGCGTGGCAGGAGAGAGTAAAAGGGAGGGTACCTAAGGAGTCTGAGTAGAGCAGGAATTGCACAGCCATCAGGAGGTATCACAGCCACCCCTGGGGTTTAGTCCTGCTACATGTAAATATAACATAAAAAGTCTGACACAAATAACAACTCACAACAAATAATAATACATTTAAAAATAATTCAAAATATAGGGTTAATTCCCCCACATGTGTTTCCAGCTCAGCACAGCAAAACTTCTATCTTTTAATAGCCTGATTCTGTCATCCTGCCTTCATTAAGAGCAGGATCGGGCCCCACAGACTTCAAACCTGCTACTACTGAAAGAGAAAATGCTCCTCTAGCAAATGGATCCACCAAAGCTTAGCCAAGTAGCTTTTTTTTCTGTTTCCCACTGTTACAGTCCCTTGAAAATAAGTGCATGTCATGCAAATCACGAATGACAGCAAACCCTGGCATCGGGAGAGTGGAGTTAGCACTTTCATCCCCGGGGATTAATGTCCTCGTAAACCTAAGATCAAATGCCAAATAAATTATAACTCTTTTAAGAAAAAAAAACAAAGCAGCTGTCCTGCAGAGGCTAAGATAATATTAGATTTCAACACCAAGACACAACCTTGGTAGAGGACCCCTCACTGGATGCTCATGCCCACTGTGTTTGAATCCCAGCACAAAGGGCATATGTGCTTTTAATCTTCCCAAGGTCCGACTAGACTGCAGAACTGTCCTTTTTCTTGGCCTCTCTGGTGTGTGCTGTGTGCTACCACTTCACAGAAATAGGACCCAGCTGTCCTAGACCCCAGGTCCTGTGCTAAACCAATAGCTCAAGATATATATTTTACATGTCCTTACTTTAAAGAACACAAGGATAGATGAAACCAGATGGACATGTGGGCCTTGAGAAGGGTCCCAAACACCAGTCTCTCTTTACTTTACCTAGCGTGGGACATATATGGCTCTAGACCTGACAATAAATCCTCCGCGGGTTTCCCCACCCAGGGGTGAGATAGCCGATCCTTGAGCCAGCCTGTCC
>NW_005842818.1:369751-373661 GCF_000455745.1 Alligator sinensis | reverse complement strand
CGGGATGGCGCCTTCTCTCCCAGGCATGATGACATCTTGACTGACCAACCTAAAGGAACTGATTGAAAGAGATCATTTCGCCCCTCCATTTTTTCTATGGTTTTCTGAGTGGTTGTTTTATTCTTCTGCAGGGCTTTTCTGTGCTCTGACCAGTTGCACTCTTTGCCACTTTTATTCTTCTTTTCTACCAGCGAGGTTCTTTCTGCCAGCACCTTTCAATCATCCCTCAGTATCCCTTCTCCCAGAAAAGCTCTGGCTGCCAGCAGGTTTTAGCCGTGTCAAATTTACTTCCTTCCAGCAAGACTTTTGCCATGCAGATACTCCCCAGTGGGCATGTCTACACATGCATTTATGCTGCCTTAAATTTACTGCGCAGTAAGTTACTGCGCAGTAAGCGGGACTAGGCTGGCATCTACATGTGCAGGCATTAAAGTGCATTAATGCTGTGTGTGGACTGACTTGGAACTAAAGTTATTCCCAAGTCAGTCCACGCACACAGTGTTCCTGCGCAGTAAGACGTCTACACGTGTGTTACTGTCCAGTAGGGCTGTGCGAAACAGCAGCGTTTCATTTCGACTTCCATTTCGCCGTTTCAAAGGGACAGTGTTTAATGTTTCATTTTGTTGTTTCATTTTGTTTCAAAGTACTGTCCCATTTTGTTTCGTTGAAACTGTTTCGCTGTTTCGACACGTTTCGACGTTTCACCCATAGGCTATAATGGGGAATCATGAAAATGCCTATAACTTTGTCATTTCTTGCCTGATTTGGATGAAAATTGTACAGAGGGTAGCTCCTTCTAAGGGCACAACGCCTGCCAAGTTTCAAGGAGATGGGTGCAAGGAATTTTGTGGAACTGCACCTCAGTTGAAAGCACAACTCGTATCGCTGGTCAGCAGCAGCAGCCTCCTGTCATCCCGTACACAGATCTGGGGGCCTGCACTCCCTGGGAGGGCTGTGGGGCTGTGCCAGACTCCTCCCAGGGGTGCAGGCCTCCGGATCTGCATGCAAGATGACAGGAGGCTGCCCCTGCTGCCTGGGACCAGCGCTGGGTGCTGCCCACACCCAGAGCCGGGGAGACTGCTGCTGCCTCTGGTCTCAGGTGGCAGTGGCAACTTCCTGTCATCCCACATGCAGATCTGGGGGCCCGCACCCCATGGGAGGCCCGTGACTGATGGCAGCTCTGGGAGGGCAGGTGGGGTGGGGGGCTACAGAAAATTTTGGGGAGGCAACAGCCCCCTTTCCATTGCTGTGAGCTGCCCCAAGCACTGGGGAGAGCCTGGTGCTGCCCCTGCTGCAGCCCCAGGAGCGGTGGATGCCACCTGCCTGCAGCCACTGGGCCACACCATGCCATGGGGTTCAGGGCACAATGCAGCCCAGCGGTTGCAGGCAGGCGGCATCCGCTGCTCCCAGGGCTGCAGCAGGGGCACCACCAGGCTCTTCCTGCACTCAGTGGCAGTACTGGGAGGGCAGGTTGAGCTCTGTGAGGCGGCGGAGCCACTCAGAGCACAACCCTGGCTCTCCCCACCTCCCACTACTGGGCTGCACCCCGCAGCTGGGCTGTGCTCTGATTAGCTCCACCACTGGCTTTCCTGCCACCAGGTTGAGCTCCATGGGACTGGCAGAGCCACTTGGAGCACAGCCCTGGCTTGTAGCACAGCCCAGCAGTTGAAGGCTTCACAGCCCCACGGAGCTGAGCCTGGTGGCATGAGGCGGGGGAGAGCCACTGGCCAGGGCTGCGCTCAAAGCCACTGCCACGCTCCAAGTGGCTCTGCCGTTGGCTCTCCTGCCGCCAGGCTGAGCTCCGTAGGGAAGACCCTGGCACAGCCCCCCAACCTGCAGCCCTCCTGTTGCAGCTGGCACTGGTGGTCCCCTGAGAAGAGCTAGGGGAAGCAATCAGAGAGCTGGGGGAAAGATCAAGGAGCTGGGGAATCCAACTGGGAACTGGGGGAATGTTCAGGGACCTGAACAATAACATTCCCCCAGCTCCCATTTCAATTCTCCAGCTCCCAGTTTGATTCCCCAGCTCTCTGATTGCTTCCCCCAGCTCTTCCCAGGGGCTGCACGCCCCCTGATCTGCATGCTGGGTTTCAGCAGGCTGCCACTTCACTTTCAGTGGCAGCCTGCTGAAACCCCACACGAAGATCGGGGGCCCATGCCCCCTGGGAAGAGCTGGGGAAATGATTAGAGACCTGGGGGAAACACTCAGAGAGCTGGGGAGTTGAACAGGGAGCTAGATGTCAATCTCAGAGAGCAGTCCTTCCCCCCACTGCTTCCCCCGCCCTCTCCTTAGTTTCCGTTTAGTTGCAGCAAGCCCGGCTTCGAAACTCGAAACATTTCAAAACTTTCAAAATGCTTCAAGTGCCCTCGTTTCCTTTCAAAGCTATTCCAAAGCCTCCTTTTGTTTCATTTTGATTTTGCTGTTTTGAGCTCGAAATGCGTCGAAACAGCTTCGAAACGAAACACCCGTTGAAATTTTGCACAGCCCTGCTGTACAGTAACTAATCAGGCGTAAATTTGATATTTGTGTGAGATGGGTATCAAATTTATGCTCAAGTTGGCATAAGTCGCCATATTAACTATGCGTAAGGGCGTGCACATATATACACCACACGTACTGTGCAGTAGTTTTGGTTACTGCACAGTAAATGCACACGTGTAGACGTGCCCACTGACTCTGTTTCTCCAAAAAAAGTAGACAGCAAGCTTGTCCTCTACCCAAAGCCGTTGGATTTCCTCTTGCCAAGATGCACCCGATCCTTCTAGGTTTAACTGTGTTATATCATTTCCCCAAATGCTCCAGGTTTCCCAGTGCCGGTGTCCTGGACCCTTCTGCAGTGTCCCAGTGGCCTTGGGCCACTGGTGTGGGAATGGGCCTCCTCACAGGGACTGTTCCCACATCTATAGGTCTGTCGGTACCTGCTGCATATAGACACCCAGTTCCCTCTTTGTGGGTCCCACTAATGTTTCTTGCCTTTCCCTCTTATTTGAGTGCTCCCCGTAATAATACGTTCTCCCTTAACAGCACCGTAGTGCTGGCAGGATCCTTATGATTATCGTGCTGCTATGCTATAAACTTAATAAACTACCATTGCGCAGCAGAAGCTTTATAATTACCACAGCTTTACCATCATACCTCTGCCAGTAATCATTGCTTTGTGAGGAGAGACCTGCTATTTTTAACTACAGGATGATATCGATAATTGTAAGGTACGGCCTAAGACCTACATGGGCATTTCAGCTGGGATCCCCCAGTTAGAATCAGATACTTGAACTTGTATAGGTGTAGATATACAGTATCTGCCCTGTTTAGGTATAGATATACGGTAGCTGTCAACATGGCGGGGGGATCTAGGATTTTTGACAAGGGGGTGCAGATGGTGTGGCATGTCAGCAGATAACACAACACATTTTTTTTCAAGATAAAGAGAAACTAGATTTGTTAATATACTATATTTCTCATTTTAAGATCAAAGCAAAACCAAATACAACTATAATTGTGCACTAAATTGCTAGATTACATATTAAGTTTAAAAAGCACAAGAAACTCGACAAAAAGAGTCCAAAGAGACTGTTTTATTAGTCCTGTAGTCATTATAGTTAAATGTACATCTCTTATTTAGATACATAAAACAACATCCAGCCTTTTTGAGCATCTTGAAAGTGCCCCCAACACTTCACTGTTAGTCACTTCCAAACCTGAGTTAAGTGGATATTACACACCTGAGTTCAGTTTTTTAGCTAGAGCTAAAAGAGTCTGCAGGGCTGTGAAACAGAGGAGAGCTATTACCAGCGCTGGCTAACAGACAGCAAAACTGCAGTGGGAAGCATAGCTTGACTAATGGAGCATCAAGATCATTAACAAGGCCAGAGGATCATTAACACCTACCGAGTGAAGAGAGAGTAGCAGGAA
>NW_005842818.1:357881-369640 GCF_000455745.1 Alligator sinensis | reverse complement strand
AGAGAGGGGTCTACCTGCACCCCCTAGATCTGCCCCTGGCTATCAGTAGCACTGTGACTATTGAGATCTTACCTTCCCTGTTACCTTTTTTCACCCCATATCGCTCATCGCTTTATTGTGTGTTGCCTAAATTTTAGATCAAAAACTCTCTTGAGCAGGATTTTGGATTTCTGTGATGCTGTTTGTACAGCTCCTGACGCAGCCATGTTCTGAATCCACATGAAATATTTAGCTGCTTCCACATCGGGTGAATAAATGGTATTATTTAATGAATGAGTTACTGCAAGGGGGGAGTGGGGAGGGTTTCAGCTCGTCACCTGCTCCGTGGTATTTGCCCACGTTCATACTTTTCTCCCACAGTGGTCACGCCTGCACGTGCGTTAATGCATTAATGCGCTTTAACTAATCATGCCTAATTTTGATACCTGCATTAGTGGCGGGAGGCCTACTTCACAGCAGTGCTACCTGGCGTGGCACAGAGGCAGCATCGATACGCCCTAGGCGGCCTATAGCCTCTGAAAGTAGGCACCATGGGTACCATCTGCTTTATGCAGAGAAGTTGTTTGTCTTACACAACGGTGACAAAGAAGTGCTCACAGCTGTATTACTCCTGGCACTGCTCTGTAATAAGGAATTGCTGCAAAGAGACTGCTGAAAAAAACCATGCATATGCACCAGGTAGGTGCATAGGAATCCACTGATTAATCCACTTCAGGGAGCCACTGATCCAGTGGCCCCCTGAAGTCAATGGGAAGCTTGCCATTGAACTCAGTGCACATGGGATCATGCCTTCAGGGCTCCTACTGGGACCTACTGGTTCCTGATGCAAGTATCTATGGCTGATGACAACAGGGATCTACAAACATTTGCCCACTGGGAAAATGGACCCGGAGCATGGAGGAGCTGGGGAGGAGCATGGGGAGGACATCTTCACCCTTCCCTTGATGGGGAAAAATCTCTTAAAGTATTATTTGAAAGCAAGGCAGAACTGCTCCATCTAGCCCAGGCCGCTTTCCGTGGTGTGTGCAGTAGGACATCCGGCTGGGTGTGAAAATAAGGAGAATTGAGAAGTTTTTCCTTTACTCTTTTGTCTGAGAGAGATCAAGGTCTGGGACAGAAGTTTCATAACCCAGTTTGACCCAAATCCGTTAAGTCTGATACTACATTCAGCCAGGTTTATCTTAAACCACTTTCAGCCATTTTTAAACTGGTTTATGTGCACTGAACGTCTCATGTCGGTTCTGTTACCAGTTTAAACCAGTTTCTGATCGCTTAAACTGGTTTCTGTGTAATTTCTGTCCCTAGCCCAAAAGTGTTAAGATTTGTCTCATCTTCATTTCCTTTGAGAACTTGTCTGGGATCTTATTTGAACACCGCCATCATCTGCCATTATAATTGAAGGAGTGATGCTTTCAAGTGTTTAACAATGATTTTGCTTCTTCCAAGTGTTCATGAGGCATTTGAGGCAAATATTTGTGAAGAAAATCACTGCACAAAGCATTTTAAACAGTCTGCTCGCAAGGAGTCTCCTCTCTCTCTTCTAGTTTCATGTCCTCAGGCTGATAGGTTTCCATTTGGTATCCAGGTGTTCACAGTTCTGCCTGAATTTCTCATGCAAATTTTTTGAAAAATGGGAATTATTGTTAATTTTTAAGTATATTCATATGTCATCAAGGGGGAAACGTCTCCATTTCTCTCCTTGGTGCGCTGCCTTGAAAATGAGCTTTAGTAGCAATTTCTAAATGCATTCAGCCATCCTCCCTCATGCTATAATTATACTCTGAATACGGGCAGAAGGCAGGGCAGGGTGGTACCCTGGAAACAAACTGATTCAGAGAAGCAGAAGCTTTCACGGGCAATAGCCTGCTGCATCAGATGCTATGAACAAACTTGCAGAAAGAAAGGGTGTTCAGAAGAAAGGACCACCTCTCTACTCTGAAGACCATGACCTAATTTTTCTCCAGCCCTGCTGCAGGGCAGAGAGGAACGCCTCCGGAGAGTGTTCAACTAAAAACAGTTCAGGGAGATGAATCCATGGGATGATGTTCATAGGTGTCAAAAGTTCCCAGGGCATCTCTTTGAGGACATACCTATCCTCTTCATCAGGCACCCGGATTATTCTGCAGGGGGTTGTAGCAGGCTGGAGCCACCCAGCTGCAGGTGGTAATGCTAAATACACTCTGCTCGGGAGGACTGGGCCAGCTGAGGGAGATAATTAGCAGCCATAGACAGTTAAAAGTATCCCAGGGAAGGGAAGCCAAGGAGTCAGACAGACAGAAAGTGAGAGAGAGGGGCCTGGCTAGTGGCTACAATGCTGGACCAGGGACTCTTGGGGTCTGGGGACCGGGAGCAGTAGCACCATGGCAGAGAGCTGCATTGCAACCAGCCTGGGAGGAAAGACTGCAGTGAAGGAAGAGCAATAAGCAAGCTGGAGGCACCTTCTTAGGGGCGGAAGAGGACTCAGACCTGTGAGTTCACCCTTTATGGACTATTTTTGTGTTAGTGTTTGAGGACTGACTGATGTAGGAGGATGCCCACAGAACGGGTATGCCCTGGGAATAAAGGACCGTATCGTGTTTAAAGGGTTCATGAGCGAAGCAATAACCCCCAAGCCCACTACAGGGGTATAATCCCTGCTTTGCTTAGGGGCAGGGAATGAGGCTCAACGGATCATAAAACAGCTCTTTCCAGCTAGGTTTGATACCATTGCCATGCATGACTCGGAGGCAAAGTAATTGGTTGTTCCCATCTATGTTTTCGATGACTGAGACGACCAGGAATGCTCTCCGCTATTATGGCTTCAATCTTATTACATAAGGAGCTTACCAAGGTGCTTCATTGCTCTTAATTAATTATGAGTTATGTTCTTAATGGAGACCTGGTTTGCACAGGACAATTGAGTATCCACCCAGCCCTATGTGGACGGCCCGAGATGAAATAGAAAACAAGGCGCAGCCCTGTTCATCTGAACGTTATCTCGACAATCTCTATGACGTGGGGCTTACTCCGTGCTGTCACGTAGGCCCTGCATTGGTGTTAGTTAAGTGTGTCTCTATCGATTTTAATGGGGCTATATCACCTTACAGCAGCTGGCTTGGAGTTTTTAACCCCTTGTACTCCCCTGACCCTGGGGTGGTAGGGTGGTTGTCCCTAGCCCAGGTTACAGCAGCCTGAGGGTTGCTCTAATTTGAACCATTGGTGATGCCAAGGGTCTATTCCTGGGATCAGCAAAACAGAGAGATGCACTTGGACCTTTCCTTTTCCCCCCAGCTATAAGCAGGTGCGGGGCAGGGGGTAGCTTGGCAGTCACAATGGAGCTCCAACATTTCCCCCCTACTCCGGTTGAACCCTTCAGCAGCCAGTTGCATCATTTTAGAGAGGAGGGAGCAAGGCAAAGCTGTCCTACAGCAGCCCAGGGTCTGGCTCAGTCGCTACAGACCAACCAACTTCAGATACGCAGATGGGATCCTTGTTCTTGTTTGGGCTTATCCCTAATTACATTTGTACCGTGCAAAACAAGCCACTCCATTAAGATAAGAGCTTGTCACAAATTGAAAGCAAGCAGGCGCCTCCCTAAGCTGCTTATATAACAGGACTGGAAACCACCGAGATGGAAAGCATTCTTCCCCGTTCCCATCACCCACGTGGATGGAGGGGCACGTGCCCACCCCTCTGGTTATCTCCTGGCCTACGGGATGCCCTCAAGCATTTCCATGGTGCTGCCACCATCGCCCACTCGTGGTGCCTCGGGACTTACAGGGTCACGGGCTGACCCGTGCTTGACCCAAGAGAAATGTGAAGGGCCAAACAGCCCTGTGACCTTGCAAGCTAAAGGCAGCAGGTCCCTGACCCCCCTGCCAATGACTTGCTGAATGGCCTTGGCTAAGTCATCTAGTGGGTAAAGTGAGCATGGAGGTTGGGTGCCGGACTTGCCTGGGGTTTGATGCTGAGGGTCCTGAGCTGCTCAGTGTCTTTATAAGACCAGGTTCAAGGCATCTCAACCCAATTGCCATGGAGATAGGAACCCTATTGACTCTTCTTTACAGGGCCACAGAGCAAACCCCATGCCGCTGCCGTGTCCCTCTGAATACAGCAGTGGCTGAGGAAGAGCTGCTTTCTCATCACATTAGGACGTCCAGACACTTTAACAAGTACATCAGACCGTGGCCATAAGACTCCAGAGATTTATCCAGTTGGTTTCTCTATAGTGTTACATTGCTGCAGTGCTGTCGGTTGACATCTGCTGAAGATGTGGCCGGTTTGCATTCAGGTACAGCTTCTTTGAGAGGAAGGGTGAAAGACTCGCCCCTCTCAGGCCAGATCTGGACCATGGGGCTTCTTACAAACTGGATCCAAATTGGCAGTGAGGGGGCGAGGGGGAGCAGACAGGTCAGGCTGTGTTGAACAGCTTCTCAGGCCACGGGCTCCAGTTGAGCATATATCCCATGAACCCGCACGTCAGACTAATAATAATAAGCATAGTAATACGTAGCACTGACACAGAGGTTCATCTCTGCAGTGCATTTCATAAATGCCTTCCAATTCATCTGTGCTACATGCCCAGCTAATCCATGGGGAAGTGGAGACCCAGAGAGAGTCAGTGCCTTGCCTGTATGGGGGCTGAATGCCTAGCCCTTGTGCTGGAAACGGGATTGGGACACTCCGCAGAGACATCTTTACTAGGGGACAGGCCCTGGGGAAGGGCTGAGAGCCCAAGGGAACAGGACTGAGGACCAGACTCTGCACCCGCCACCTGCAGTAGCCAGATGAGCTGAAGTGACCAGAGGTGTAAATGTAGCACAGGCTGGGGAGGAATTTGCCTCCATGAGAAGCAACCAGGGCGGTTATGGAGCCCCTTCTAGGGAGTTATCCCAGGAGGTTTATGATCCTACTACTGCTGGGAGCTGGAGGGCTTGGGTGATGTAGGATGATCCTACATTTACTGCTGGAGAGGCAACACCTCATTGAGTGGACTGAGCTGAGATCTGTGGTGTCATCGATTAATTCTGTGGTGTCATTGAGGTCTGTCGTCATCAGTGAGATGTCTGTTGTCATCAACACAATATTGGTCGTCATTGAGGAGGTGTGTGTTGGTTCTGATGATGAAGTCCGTTGGCACCAACACAATATTTGTCGTCATTAAGGAGGTCTGTTGGCATCAATGAGGCGTGTGTTGGTATCGATGCTGAGGTCTGGTGGCATCCACACAATATTTGTCGTCATTGATGCGGTCTGTTGGCATCAATGAGGTGTGTTTGGTATGGATGCTGAGCTCTGGTGGCATCAACACAATATTTGTCGTCATTGATGAGGTCTGTTGGCATCGGCAAGATCTGGATTGTCATTGAGGAGATCTCTGTGTTGCGAGACATTACCGTTTCCAAGCCCCAGTGCCGTTTCCAAGCCAGGCAGCTCCTCCAAGACTCACCCCCTCTGCTGTGATGCCTGGAGAGTCTCAGCTGACAGCAGCCATCCAGGGGGGAGCCACAGGGACTGTGGGAGTTTGGCTCCAGACAAGAGTTTGCTCCCAACTTGTGCTGAAGGCCCAAGCAGTGATCAGGCCCCTGGCGCCAGGTTGGGTAGCCAAGGACATGCTCACATCATGGTGGCCATGTCACGCCCATACATGCTCTGGCCGTGCACACTAGCATGTCTTACCCACACCAGGTGAGCAGGCCACAGGGACCGGAAATGAACCGACGCCTCCTGTATGCTCAGCCCTCCCTGCCGATGGGGCATGGAGCTGGGCTTAGCCTGGATCGTAAAGGCCGGTCCCAGCGTATCAGTGCCATGCCCAGACAAAGGGCCTGACTCCAATTACAGACTCTTAATAAATAGTTGTGAATGAATTGCATAGTGGTTAATAATTAATTGCCAATGATTTATTAATGATGAAGCAATTGCAAACTACCATTAAATCAGTGATGTTGCTTCATCCTCACATCCTTTAGGGCTCTCTGCTCCAGTACACGTCCTTACCTACCTGTTTGGGGCAGGCCAGGCCGTGGCCTGTGTTTGTACTGGGCTGAGCCCACCAGAGGCCCAGTCCGCAACTCCTATACGGATGATAACAGATGGGGAAACTGAGGCACGGGGTGGCAACATGACATCGGAGAAAGTGACCCAGCGCAGAGCAAGGTTCATGCTGCCTGCAACCCAGTTCCCTTCCCCGTCGGCCCATCCTCTCTGCGCAGCCCAGCTTTGGAAACGCACTCGTTTTATTTTTAACCCTGGGTCCAGCTTCCCACAGCTCCTGTTTGTTATTCTTTGCGGGCTGCACTAGCGCGATTACACTGCAGGAAGTGCACGGTGGGGAACAATCCTGTGCAGGCTATGGTGGATGGCGCAGAGGGCCCTTCCCAGCTCTCGCCCACCCCTGCCTGCAGCCCCTGCGCCGCTGGGTCGATCCCTTGCACTTTCTCCCGCTCCCTGGAAGCGCAGCCGGGCAGCGCTGGGCAGGGCTGATAGGGAACGACTGAAATCCTTTCCCACCCGTGGGCCTGGCAGGGCACAGGGGATGCAAACAATCACAGGCCAGGCAGGAGGAAACCCCCGCAGAGCGGAGGGCGGTGGCTATAGTACACTGCCACAGGGCAGGTCACAGAGTCATAGACAACGAGGGCTGGAAGGGACCTCGGGAGGTCACATCTAGTCCAACCCCTGCTCCAAGCAGGACCAGCCCCAACTACATCATCCCAGCCAAGGCTTTGTCGAGCCGGATTTCGGATGGAGAGTCCACCACCTCTCTGGGTAACCCATCCCAGCACTTGACTACCTTCCTCATGAGAAATGTTTTCCTAATGTCTAACCGAAATTTCCCTTGCTGCAACTTGAGACAGTTGTTCCTTGTCCCGTCACCAAATTGCTATTTGAGGTGACTTGCGTCTGCACGCCAAAGGACTTCCGTGCTATGGCAATGCAGCCTTCTCTGGGGTGGAGCATGGCTCCTCGTAACGCGAGGTAAAGGAGAGGTTTTTAGCAGCGGGGGAGACCAGTGGTCTGAACCCTTCGGTGCTCCAAAAGGGCCGTATTCTGCTGCTGTGGGCTCAACAGCAAAGCTCCCCTTGTTGTTGATGGGAGCAGCAGGAGGCCTCCAATGCATGGAGGGTAGGTCAGGGGGGCGGCATGTGAAGCAGATGCACAGCTCCCCCTTGTCCTCTCTGGATCCGGGTCCTGCCTTCCTCCCGTTGCAAGTGGTGTTAGAGCAGCCTCGGAGCGGCTCTAAATTACGCTATGAGGTGGCAAAAAAATGCACCGTGTCTGCACTGCACTGCACTGCACTGCCCGGGGGTGCGGTGCCGGCGGCACACCGCGCAGGGCCACCCTCACTCCACAGCGCTCTTCCCCCCCAGGGCTCGCCCATGCTAAGGCGCCTTGCACCCCATCTCACGTCCCTCAAAAGGGGCAGAGGAGACGCTGCATGATGCTGCCGGGCTCTGAACACAAGAGGACCTGGTTGTTCCAGCTGCACAGACCTCCCCCGCCCAGGACGCGCTGCTTGCTCTCCTTTCACTCCCGCTCATTAGTAGCATCTGCCACAAATCAAAGAGGCCTGGCTGGAAAACAGACCTGGTGCTTCTCCAAGGCAGCCTAAGTGAATTAGAGCCCGGGAGCCTCCCAGAGGGCACGTACGCACCTCGATGCTTGCTTCGACCGGAGTCGTCACCGGCAAAACGACAGCTCCCCGATGGCACGGCACGCAAGCCCTGCAATACGAGACAGGGTTTGTTGTGCCATCCGATGCCCAAGGAACTTGATCCCCAGACAGAGCGGCTCGCCTGGCCCTGGCGACACAGCTCCTTAGCTCCTCCGGAGCGTGACGCAGGGGGAGGATTAGCCGGATGCGTCAGGGGCGCCTGCTGGCATGGAGCCTGGGTGATGTTATGTCAGTGGCATCGGCATCTCAACCGCGCTGCCAGTAAGCCGTGCCCAGGAGAATTGGGTGCCGAGACAGACGACTTCATAGCCAAATCTCACCCAGCCACACAGCCGGTCCTCCACTGCCCCGAGCATCCTTCATGGTGGGGGCAGGAGGCAGCCGGGCCTGTTCTGAGAGCACTGCCCAGTGGTTAGGGTAGGGAAGAGGCATCCCTAAGAGCAGATCCTGTTCTTGCATCTGCCACAGACCTCCTTGGTGACCTTGGGCACCTCCCTTAACATCCACACCCCAGTTTCCCCTCCCTGGAAACAAGGAGTGGATGAAGGGTGCCACTAATTAACCCTCGTTAAAGCCATCCTGAAGAGAGGATGCAATAGAGCCCTGCCACCGGTTCAAATGAAAGCTGGACAAAAACCAGCTCTGAAGTTGTTACGCATTTTCAAGCACTGTCTTTGTAGCTGGTTGGCTCTTTTCAGAGCTGGCTGGGCATTTTTATGGCGTGATAAGTACTTCACATCTGAGGCCGGTCTTATTTTGTGTGTGTGGCCGGTCTAAATTTATTGCGCGATTAACCACTCCATTGTGTAATGTAGGCGATGTATGGCAGCGGCCTTAGAAACGCTAGGATATTATAGGATATTATAGGATATAGGAACAATAGGATATTACTGGGTCTTGTTACTGCAATCAGGGTTATAACCAGGTGTGCACAGAGCTGGGAGCAACCAGCGCTGGTAATAGGGTTTCCTGAATCACCGTTGGTGGCAGTACCAATGCACAGAGCACAGGAGCCTGCTCCGTCCTGCAGACAGTATCCAACGCCACGGAGGACGGCATAAAACCCCCATCCTAGGACTGATCCTGAATGCCTTCTGCATAACCTCTGCTCCCATGGACCTCGGGGGGGGGGGCGGGGAGCTGAGAGCCTCAAAGGACCTTATCGTGCAGGACTAGATCCCGGAGTCAGCATCCTTCCCCATCGAGGGGGCTGCCTTGTCTCCTCCTGTCCCCCAGCCACGGGGGGAGGACTGATAAGACTCACCCTCCTGTAAGAGCCACTGGAGCTCTGTGCATTTACCCCAGCAAAGGATACAAGCTGCAGTTAGATAATCCAAGCCCTCTAGCTTGGGTGCAGACACACGTTCCAGCTCCTTGCCTAGAGCCCTTCAAACCTGCAAGAGGATCCACGTCCAGGCTCGAGCCCTGAAACTATTACTGACTCCTTCCCACTTTGTGGGGTCATTCATTGGCACCTCACTGGGGGCACAGGCATCCAAATCTGCCTTCAGGCACGTGCGCAGCCACACAGGTCCTGCCCGCACCTGCTCGGCGAGTTCTCCGTCAAGGTCAGGGTCAGCGCCCCGTGCTGTTTGCTTTGCACGCTGCGTGCCCGAGCCATGCGAAGGGCCGGGCGTGGGGCACAGCTGCCTGGGCTCCACCTCGCTGCTTCTCAGGCACAAAACTGGGACTTTCCAGAGTTTCCCTCAGCTGAAGATGCTGAAGATGTGCGCATGGCTCAGCAGCAGCGGTGCATATGCTCCCTGGGCCTTGGCTCCGAGCTTGCGGGCATTACAGCTCCACAACAACTGCTGGACCTCCCATGGGCACCCAAGGATGGGGATGCCACAACCTCTCCAGGAAATGCGTTTCAACGCTCGACTGCCCTCAGACTCAAGAAGCACCTCCTCGTTTCCAACCTAAATGGCCTCTGCTGCAGCTTGAGGCCCTTGCTCCTAGTCCTGTTCCCTACGGCCACAAAGAAAAGCCCGTCTCCATCCTCTCTGTCACCACCCTGTAGGTATTTGAAGACGGGTATCAAGCTAGACGCAGACCTCCAGGTGAGGCCTCACCAATGCACATGCCTTGATTTGCAATTCATGCTCTGGTTGCCACAACCCAAGATGCTGCTGGCCTTTTTTGCAACAGGAGCGCGCTGTTGACTCCCGTGCAGCTTACGGTCTGCTACACCACGTAGTCTATGTAGAAAATTTGCCCCAGAATAAAGTCACCGCAGCCTTTCTCTGGGTAACTCCACCCTGGACTCAGATGCTTTGCTACGTGGCAGGGCTGTGCATCCTATGCCTGCTGCACTTTCACCACGGAGCAAAGATGCCACATGTCTGCACCCAGAGTGGGGTTATTCTGGATGAGGACACAGAGAGGAATGGAGTCCCAGTCACCCGTGAGCTGGACCGATCTGGTCCACCCAGGAAAGGGTGGCGGAGCACACGCGTCTACACCCACGGGGGCTATTCTGCTACCCCCTGAAGCCACGTCACGTTCTCTGCTCTCAGCCCACCCATGGAAAGATACCTCCCACGATGCCTTCACTCTAAAGCGATGGTGCGTGTATGTGAAAGGGTCCCAGGAGGCCCGAGGGGCTGGTGTGCTACTCTGCGTCTGGGCTGCCTGCCAAAGCTGCCATCCGCTCCTCCTGCAAAAGAGATCACGGGAAAAGAAAGCAGGGCTGGAACAGACCTCACAAGGTCACATATACCTTGCTGGGAAGGTTTAGGTTTGCTCTTGTTAGCAATGGGAAACAGTGGCGAGACCTGGGGCTGGACTGCAGTCTTGCATCCATGGGGGCGGAGGCTGGATTCAGGCACTCGGGTCAGCCCACTATGGACCACGGGGCCTGCTGGACCATGCAGGAGGTCTCAGTCCTGGGGAACTTGTCGGCTGTCATCTGCAGCAGGACTGGCCACCTTTTAAGAGGCTGCAGGCCACAGCAGCATGGGCCACCACAGGCCCCCGGGACGGCACGCCATGCAGGCACCCCTGCTGCACTGTGCATGCAGGCACCTTTTAGCTCCCCAGCCTCAGTCTCCCCAGGCTGCAGTCTCTCCCAGCCACACTAAGCAGGAGGGGAGCCCAAAAACCCCAGCAGCTGCTGCAGCCAGAGCAATGTGGGGGGAGCAGCAGTCAGATGAGGGGCTGTAAATTAACACCCACGGGCCGCCAGTCGGACAGCCCTGAGCAGTATCCTTCCCCTCTCCCAGGGCCTGTTTCCTCCGCACCCCGCAAGGGGCCTGTCAGAGACACACGATAGAGTGCCCAGCTCGTTAAGACAGGGCTGAACCCGCCTTGAGCCAGGGCTTGGAGGAGACGCTCTCCTGGGATCCTGCAGCTCTGCAGGCTTGAAAACACAGCAAGGAGGAGCCCGCTCATCGGGAGGAGGTAGCTCTGGGCAGGGAGTCAGGACACCGTGACTCCTCTGCTACTTACCAACCCCGTGACCTTGGGCTTGTCTCCTTGCTCCCCCTTCCCTTCTGAAAACTGGGCGAAGTAGCGTTTGACTTTGAGAGGGGGTCAATAGTTTGCAGTTCAAGTGCCTAGACTGGTACCCAGGGTGTAGCCGTATCGGTCTAGAGGAAAAAAGTACCCAGGAGAATGTTTACAATCTTCTCTCCGATGCCTGATGAAGGGCGGTTGTGTCCCAAAAGCTTGCAATTAAAGATTTTTTATTTTATTTATTTTTTTTTGCAAAAATCTAATTGGTCTAATAAAAGATATCACCTCTACCACAAATCCCGATGAGCAATTAATTATTACCAGAATGTATATTAAGGGATGGGGAAGGGGGGTCCGCTCCAGAAAAGCTGCAGCTGTCTTGGGGTTTCCCTTGAGCCCAGTGCATGCTGGGATAGGACACAGGACGTTTGGTTCACTTGGGCGACTGGACATTCGGCCCAGATGCCCTTGACCAGCCCGGCTCAGCGAGGCAGGGGTTGGCACCGAGCTGGCGAAGTGAGCGCTCGACCCACATGGTCTCTGTGGCACTTGGGGAACAGCCAGGCTTTTGTTTCCATTTCCCCTGCGAGGCGCACGGGCTGCAGAGCCCGGCACAGGCCCCCTTCCCCCATTTCCTGCACCAGGCTTT
>NW_005842818.1:327994-357850 GCF_000455745.1 Alligator sinensis | reverse complement strand
CTGGAGCCTCTTCCCCCCTCGGCTCCTGCTCCTTCCCGCCTGCAGATGGGCTGATACTGCCCCGCTTGCCAATCAAGGGGCACCGCGCCGGACTGGCGTGTGCTGTAGGATCCAGCAGGAAACCCACCCCGCTCCACACCTACACGTGCACACAAAGGCCTGTATTCTCACTTCAGGCTAGCGCTTCCCTCGACAGTGCAGATGTGGCCTCAAGTCTCTCTACGCCAGCCAGAAGCTGTCCTTCCCCCTGCATTTGAACAACCCTTGCAGCAGCGGGACCCTGCCAGCCCTCGTCCCCCTGCTTTACCCATGGCAGGTGGAGGTCTGTTGGTGTTTGGGGGCAATAGGCGTGCAACAGGGTTGGGTGTGTCGCGTCAGGAAGATGTTAGACCAGGACTTGTCTGGACAGGGATGCCTCTCCCTTGAACAGGGGGTGCACTAGAGCAGTGTTTCTCAAACTTTTAGGAAGCAAGTACCCCCTAACTTCTGAAAACTTTAATAAGTACCCCAACACTCAATTTTCCAGGGGATTTTATATTTACAGACTAATACGTGCCATATGTTGGAAGAAGGGCTGTGTATGTAAGGCCGTGATATGACAGATGTCTCATCTGGTGTGGGTAGGGGTGCCAGCTTTTACACCAGGGGGGCACGACTCCAGTATGGACCTGGGCTAGAGGGGATGTTGGCCAGCACTAGGAGGGCTGAACACCAAATTATGACTGGGGAATATAATTTTTTTAATTGCATCAAATTTTTTGCCATAGTTTTGAGGGTGAGAGAGAGTGTTGGGGTACCCGCGTACCACCTGCCTGTGTCTCGTGTACCCCCAGGGGTACACGTGCCACAGGTTGAGAAAGTATGCATTGGATGATTTTCAGAGATCCTTCCAGCCCGACTCTTCTAGATATTATGGGAAGCAGGGAGAAAAATCGAGCAGCCCCAAGACTGCTCCAACTTATGCCAGGGACCATGCAAGGGTCTGCCCAGCCTCCGAGGAGGGCGAAATGCCAATGCCTCTTTCTGCTTGTGCCCCCAACTGACCTGAACAAAGCCGCCGCGGGCCAGCTAGCTTTGGCAGAGACCCCGTGGCCTGGGCTGCGCAGATAAGATGCAGATTTTCTCTTGCTTTTCTTGGCTAGGAGCAGGGGACAATTGTCCCCGAGAGAGGCAGGAAATTGTAAGTGAGACACAAGTCTCCCAGGGCAGGGCACGTCCGTCAGCGCTTCTGCATGGAAAAGCAGCTGACAAGGTCAAACAAGCGACCCTGATTAACCGCAGAGCCGCGTCCCACCCCGCTCTGAGCCGGGCTGGCTGGAGCTGCCTCATTGACAGCGTATATGAGAAGAAGGAGATCCCCCCAGCACTTCCAGCCCAAGGTCCCTGCTCATTAACAAAGATCTAGGCTGTTTCTAGCCCAGCTGGCCCAGCGCTGGGCTGGGAGCCTGGAGAGCCTGGCTGTTTCCCTGCCTCTGCCTCTGGCCCAGGCTGTTCACCCACTTCTTACACTCCCCCCGCCAGCGCGGGCAGCGATTTGGGGACTGGGAAGACAAACCATTGCCATGAAGCTCCAGGCAAGTCACCAGGCTGCTTGCTTGTTGCCTGCCTCAGTTTTCCCACCTGTAAGCAAGGGCGCACGATGCTTGGCTTCCCCGGCAGGATTCACTCCGTAGAGGGCCGATGTCCTTCTGCAGCCTTCGGGCTGGAAATGAGAGGAGGGTGGGCCGAAAGGATGGGCACCTGGAGAGGTTGCTGAACGGTGGTGTGGCAATGAGGCGTCTGCCGCTGTATGCAGTGTCTCCACCCCAGAGCTAGCTGCATGCTGGTGGGGCCCTGCAATATCTACATCAGATCCCCACCGCCGTAGCCTTGGTGCTATCTGTGCGGCTCTGCTATTCACTCTTCTCGGCAGCTGCCAACACAGAAGATGGGGGTGGACGTCCCCCTCCACGATGAAGCCTGGGAGTGGGCAGAATTGGTGATCTGACGCCATACCAGTGCCTGTCCCATTGCACTGATGCCCCGGGAGAAAGGTGCGGGGCTGGGGACATACAGCTCCAGCTAAGATGTGCCGAACAGAGGTGCCGCTTGCTGCTTCCATGTTACTTGCCCTAGTTTTACCCACTGCCACCCAGCATCTAGCCACGCCAGCGACACCTCCTATGAAAGGGGTTGGGCTGGGTTTGCTCCTAAGGCTACATTGAGGGGATGGTTTGAGACAGGACACCTTCCAGATTCCCCGGGACGGTAGGGGACTTCTCCTTGGGTCATTTCCATGGGAAGGATACTTTGACCCGAGTCAAGGAAAGGAAGGGGTTTGCCTCCTTACTCATTCTGCCCCAACACGGGCAAGCCACAGGGAAACCAAGTGCTGGGCCGGAAGCAGAAGTCAGCGAACTCTGATCTCTCCCTGCTGCTTTGCAGGATGAAGGTGGGCCAGCCCTCGAGCTGGAGACACAAAACCGTTACGTCATTCGTCGGGGTACATTGCAAGAGTGGAATAAACCTAGGGAATATCTTTAGCTAGAGAAACCCCATAATGTGTACAAATGCCCAGGATGTCAACACTGGGAACAAGGCAGACTACACCCCCATGAAGAAAGGGAGCAGACAGACCATAGCCTGCCCTACATCAGTGTAACTCCCTTGGCTCAAGTAGAGAATTACCCCAAGGGGTCCAAAAAGTGTGGTGAAATGATAAGTACTGTCTGTCTGCATCTACCCCGGAGCAGCCATAAGCTCAAGACAAGCAGGCCCTTGTGGCGAAGCACCGTGAGATCTGCCTGTTCGTCTGGCTGCACTTCGCTGTGCTGCAAGAGTCTCACCTGGCGCTCCCAAGGTACAGGGCACGTCTGGACAGATCTGGGAGCTCTCCTGCTATCAGCACGGCCATTGCCCCAACCTCCTTATCAGCTGGGCGTTAAGGGGAACGAGCCATTTCAGCTGCTGTGGCCGCAGCAATGTTATTGCACCACGGTTCATGCAGAGGACACCAGGCAAGATGTTCTGCCAGGTCATTGCCGCCATGCAAGATGCATTGCTGTTTGCTCCAGTCCCTCAGGTGAGCAGTTGTGGAGGGGCTTTCAGTGCCTGGGAACTGCTTAAAATGACCCATGACATGCTCTGCATCCAGAGAGCATCCGCTCAGCTCCCAGAGGCACGGAGCTCAGCCCAGATTTCCAGGACAAGCAGTGCCTCTGTTCATTGCTCAAGAAACCCTGCAAGGGAATTTCTGCCTCACAAGCAAAAGCTGCTGATGTCTCACGTGGACGCGGTTCAAGGCCCTGGCATCAGTACAGCTGCTCTTTTGGACTTCGCTCTGTGCACCCAAAGGCAGGGGGTTCAGTCCGTCACCAGATGTCTGCATGTTTATGACCTGGGGCAGAGTCTGTTGGAGCACGATAAGAGTCAGTCGTGCTCCAGGAGATGTCATCCCACCGCTACTAGAAGCAGGACCTCAACTTAACCTTCGTGCCCCTCTGAGTAGCTCCATGAGTTTCCAATGAGTCCAGCGTGCCATCAAGTAGGAACCTAGGGTGCCTGTACATGTCATGGGATTTAATCCTCATTCAATTAAATAGGTTTATAAAATTTAAACTTTTTTATTTTGAAGCATCACATCAGTGTTTGCACATACTAGGTTGTCAAACAAACTAAGCCCAGTCCTTGGCCGGTGCCACAGGAGAGCAAGACAGTCCTGCACTGCCCCCTGGCCCAGGGCCCCCACCCTGTGCCCTGCCATGCAGCTGTGGGAGCAGGGAGCTGGCGCACAGCACAAGAAAAAAAAAAGCGGAAGCAATTCAAGAGCGGCAGCAATCCAAAGGGGTGAACTACAAAGTTGCAGGGCCATCTGGTGGACAAAAAAGCTCATTACACATCTTTGAGTGCCTTTATGTTTGCATGCAATGAATCCATGGTTGCGACGCTTTCAGTCACGGTGAGCCAAACTAAACTACGTCTGAGGAGTTTTAATTTAATGCACCAGAAAGACTTTTAAAGCATCTGGAAAACCCTCTCATGCAAACAATTGTGCCGTTGCAGCACAAAAAAGGGCAAAAAACGTGGTGTGCACAAACGCTTTTAGTGAGGAAGGGAGTAGTCCCATCTGCTGACATGGCGGCTAGAGAGCTGTTACTTGTGGCTTCTGCATTTCTCTCCAAGCTCACTGCCGTTGAAGAGGATGTTTGGCCTGTTCAAAGGACCATGTGGCAAAATTCAAATTGCATCAAAATCTGGAGTGGACGGGTTGGGGATCTGGTAGCTGTAGTGTGGTTATCCTCTCAGCAGTGGAGGACACATCCCAATAAGTTAATATGTCACAACCAGGGGCAGATCCTGGGGCGGGGTGCACTGCTGCACTCGCACCCCACTTTGATTCCTGCTTCACCCAAAATTTAAAACCAACTGCCTGGCAATGACAGCAGCATTTCTAGTCAGGTCCACTCACTGCACGGCTCATTGTCACCTACCTGATTCCTTTTAAACTCTTCACGGGTGTTAATGACCCTTTCTTCTTTTTAACAGAAAAGCAAGCAGCCCTCTGGACACGGCACAAATGAGAGGGGACCCCAAGCACTTGCAGGTCTTGCACACGTAGGACAGGCATAGTCTGGGTGGGGGAAATGCAGGCTGCTTTAGCATCCACCCACCTGGTGCATTGGCCCTGGGATGGATGGAGGCGTGCAAGGGGGAGTGGGTCAGATGGGGGGGGTGTGCAAGAGAAAGTTCATAGGAAAGCAGGCCATCCCTCTCCATCCTGCGTGGGTGGAGAAAAGGGAGAAGGCTGGAGGCCTTTCCAATTCCAGCAGTGGCAGGGAGGGAGCAAGACCCGCAAGGCACGGTTAAAAGGAAAGCCAAAAGACATGGCGGGAGGGTGCATAGAGCACAGGGAGGTCTCCGGGAGGATGGGGGATCTACGAGTCAAAATGGCTGAAACTGGTTTAAGATCAACCTGATTGAATGTCGTATCAGACTTAACTGGTTTAGGTCAAACCAGTTTATGGCACTTCTGTCCCAGACCTCCAATAAAGCACTTGCTTGCCGGCCTCGGGAAGAGGAGGAATCTCCTTTGTTTCCAAGCCGAGACTGGACGGGCAGCTGTCTGGGATGACCGAGGAGCAGTACATCCTGCATCTTGGCCGACATGACCCTGGAGGTCCCTTCCAGCTGTCTGCGTCTATGCGCTCTTTGTCAGGGGAGGAAGGCTGGAGGCCGGGGATTGGGTTTCAATTCCCAGCTCTGCTGTAGGTCATTTATCTCGTCATCCCTGGGCTTTCGCTGCCTCTCTGGGTGAAATGGGTCCTGTCTCCCGCTCAATGAGGCTGATGTCGGCCCAGTCTGAGAGCTGCCCAGATGCCCAGGCGGAGCAAATCCCTGCTGGCACAGCCCCAGGGTGGGGAGACGATGACTTTGTGCCTTTCCTGGAAGGCCACCGGGGATGGTGGCATGGTCTAGCCCTAATAAGAGATGAAAAGAGACCCCAGCCCATGTCGATAGCTGCGCTCTGATGCACAAGAGCTCCTGTTTTGCCCGGTCTGATGTTAAATGTCCCGGGCTGCAGGAAAGGGCCAGAAACTAGAGGCAATACTGCAAGGCCAGCGTCTGGGAGGAAGCGCTGTGCTTTCCCAGCTCTGACACAGGAGGCAGCCTGGTTTTACTGGCTCTTATCCGGGGCAGAGGGAGGTTTGTGTTGGGATATATATCTCCCTGCAAGGGCCATGACTGGTTGCAGGGCTAATAGGCCCTTTGGCTGGGGAGGCATCCAGCAGCCCCCAAGCGACGTCGAAAGCTATCACCTCCAGTGAGGTTTGTGAATGCGTTGAATCTGCACGGGTGAATATAAAGTTACATACAGTCTGTTGAATCTGCTGATGTGAATGTAGGCATAGTTTTCATGTTTCCAACATATTCTGTGCCTGCCAATCTAGCCGCGCTCTTTCCCATGCTTGTGCTGGGAGCCACTTATTTGTGAAGGTCCTAAGACACACATAACCCCAGAAATCGAACCGGCGACCCTGCCCAGAGCATAAAAGCACGAGCTGCTACTGCTCCAGTGCAGGGATGAAGCAGCCTTCGGCGGGCGGATGGCAGACTTGGCGACCCCAGTCAGCACGGCATGCCCGGCGGCTGTGGGCTTTACGGTGGCTCAGTTATCAAGCCTGTTGGGTCTTGGACCTCTGAGCTCAGCTTTTCTCTACGCTGGAGGGGTTATAATGATGGTTCCTCCCCACCGGCACTCCAGTTCTACCAAAGAGCTCCATGATTTTGCATGCACATGATCCCTCACACATCTCTTATGAGAAAAGGCTGGAACAACTAGGGTTATTTAGTCTGGAGAAGAGGAGACGGAGGAGAGACTTTTATACCGGTCTTCTAATACTGAAGGGTGATGACAGAGAGGATGGAGAGGGGGGTTTCTCTGCAGCTGTAGGGGACGGGACTGGGAGCAACGGCCTCAAGAGGCAGCTGGGGAAATTTAGGTTGGAGATTCGGAGGAACTTTCCATGAGGATGGTCCAGCATCAAAAAGTTGGGGAGCCTCCTTCCTTGGAAATTTTCAAGAGCTGGTTGCACAGACGCTCAGCTGGGATGGTATATTCAGGTTTGACCCTGCCTTGAGCAAGGGGCTGGACTAGACGACCTTGTGAGGTCTCTTCCAGCCCTGCTTTCCTATGATCCTATGATCTTTCTCTTGCACACGCACCCCCAATCTGACCCACTCCCCCTTGCACACCTCCATCCATCCCAGGGCCAATGCACCAGGTGGGTGGATGCTAAAGCAGCCCGCATTTCCCCCACCCAGGCTACGCCTGTCCTACGTGTGCAAGACCCACAAGTGCTTGGGGTCCCCTCTCATTTGCGCCGTGTCCGGAGGGCTGCTTGCTTTTCTGTGGAATATTTACTGATTGCTTTGATGAGCGACTCATCAGGGGATGGGAAACCCCTCCCTGGCACGAGGCAGGAAGGCCCCAGGGTGAGGATGGCACGGCTCTGAAGTGCCTGCAGACTGGCCTCTGCCCAGGCTGCCCTGCTGTTTCCTGGCTAAGGATCTGCTCCGGCAATTGTCTGTCCCGCAGGATTCTTGTTTGATCGGCATCACAGCGCTGAGCCCATCTTGGTGGAAGGGAAAACAATGGCTGGCGTCGGTCCTGCTCATTAGCGGCCAGCACGAGCCAAGCCCGGCGCTGGTTCAGCAAGTCCCTTCACAGGGGAGTCGCTGCTGGGAGCAGACCTAGCTCCACACTCGGGGGGTTGCATGGCCCCGGGATAGGAGCTGGCAGCAGAGATGGAGTCATTTGCCTTCCCGCGTGCACTCAGCTACCAAAAGGCTTGATGCAAACAGGCCTCTCCAGCGGACAAACTCCACTAGTTTTGCTGGGACTAGATTGCAAATAAAGCAAGCGTTTGGCTCACCGGCATTGCTCTTTGGACCACAGCCAGAAAAACAGCACTGACTCTCAAAAGCCCTGGTAGCAACGTGAGCTCTCCCATAGCCAGATCAGAAATGCAGTAGGTTCATTGGACCTGCTTAGTCCCTAGAGAAAAGCAGTCACACGCCTGGAGGTAGGAGAGGGTTTGAAAGGAGGGCGATTTCAGCTCACTTAAGACCATCAGTTTTGCTCTTTTCCAGGGAGACCTCAAACGGGAGTGAGGCATCGAAATGCCCTTTGGGTGCAGCCCGAGGAAAAGTCGCACCCTTGCTGTATAGCTCAGCCTGCTCTGCTTGGTCCATGCTTTGAGCTCTATTCCCTCATCTCTTAAAATAGGGAAGAAAAGTTAAATGGAGTTATTATTAGCTGTGCGGAAGGAGAAGCTTGTGACCAACGTGGTTGCAGAGTTGCCTTTGCTGGAGAAGGCTGGAGCTGGGCTGTTGCTCAGCCCTTTGGACCCTAGCTCCCAATTCAATTGCTGTTGTTCTTTATAAGCAGGAAATGCAGATGCCGTGGGGATGGAGCCACGTGATCCGAGGGTTTGCTGGGATTGTAAAGCCAGCGTTATCCGGCACGGCCCTGGGACTCTGTTCTGCCCCAAGCCTGTTGCAAGATAGCGAGCAAATAAATGCACGTCCCCTTGCCCACCACCTGCCTCTTCACATTGCAGGGTTTTCTACCTCGTCCTTCTTGCCCACGCCGTGCGTGGCACAAGAGGGACACCGATAATTATGCTTGTGTCACGGCAAGAAGGCCCCGCAGTGTGTGACGAAGCCTGGAGGCACGACCTTTCTTTCTGAGCAGAAAAGACTGGGAAGGACTCGACAAAGATGGAAAGAGGCCAAGCCCCAGCATCTCCCCAGGACAGAACAGGGCAGTGCTACTGAGTAAATACAGGGCATTGAGACAGCCCCGTGACTCATGTGTTTATTCTGTACCAGCAGCCACGGTGCCTTGGGCCTCCCGCCTAGCAGATCACAGGAGATAAATGGGGTTGGGCTGTGTCAGCACTTGCCTAGGGAGGCCTCTAAGAGCGCCTTTCCGCTGCAAGAGGTTGTGGTGGTGATTCAGCGGGCAGCGAGCGCTCCCTGCACCCAGCCAGCTCCATCTCCCTGGAGAGAGGTCAACCCAGATACCTGACCACTGGTCCTCACTAAAGATCCAGCTTCATCCTGCTCAGGAGCCCAGCCGCTCGGTCACCGTCCAGTTCAGGGCTGGACCTGAGCTGGCCTGAAATCCTCGGTGAAGAGTATTTAGGATAGGTCTACAGACTGCTGTCTTCAGCAGCGGACATCCCTCTATCTATGGATAATCTCTACCACGGTTCACGGATGGGTCTGGAGGTGACTGAAGAATCCAACCCTTGAGCCACGGACCCATCTGCAGAAGTTGCAGCTCTTTCTGCATGGGAGAGTAAGCCATAAGCTGGGATTTCTCTCCTTGTCCTTCCTCCACTCTCTCTTCTCTGTATCAAGGACAAGACGCTTCACCTCAAAGCAGGCTGTCGCTTGGTTGAGGTTGAGGCACCATTGGAGTCAGCCAACTTCTCCCAGCTCAGGAAGTTGGCATCATTTTCTTGTGCAATGGGCTGCTCTGGCGTGTGCCTGGACCCTCAAGTCATTTCACACCTAATGGAGGGTGGCTGAGCTTTGCATAACTTGCACAGGGCTTTGGGAATCCTTCAAGGCATGATAATAAGAGGAGTTGCAATAATAATAATTCATCTTTATGTCTTGTTGTCATCATCGTCATGCATCAAGCCCTGGGTTTGGGGTTAAATCATGTAGTTCCAGGCTGTCCTCCGCAGGAGGTACTAAGGAGTAGCAGGAAGGGCTCTCAAGAGGCAGCTTCAGTCCTCTGAGTGCCCCCCACGCTCTTAGCTCTGGTCCATTAGAAAGTTGCAGAATCTCCCCGCTACTGCCCTGTCCCCACAGCACAAGCTGGTGCATAGACAAAAAGGGCCCTGGCCCTATTTCTTACCCAGTTCTAAGTGCTTTGTTCCCCACAGTCTCCCCAAACAGCCTCTTAGCCTTGATCTGTAGGTCAAGGGCTGGATTTCCTGTGAGATCGGCATTGCACCAGCCAGCAGGCTGCCAGATCGGTGCCTCTCCTGTAAAGAGAGGCCCAGAGGCAGGTTATGCCCTTACCCCTGTTCCTGTAGTCAATCCAGAGCGACTCCCATGAAGTCACTCCAGATAAGATCTGTGTGGAGGAGATCATAACCCAGGTGTTTGCATCCACCTGGACTTGAGACCCTATCAGCAGTGCAGTTCAAAGTGTTATCTGCATCCTCCAGGCCCAGAGTCCTTCCCCTGGGTGAGCAATATGGAGGCTTGGGGCAGACTCTGCCCCTAGGAGTGTGGGGAGACGGGCTGGTTGAGACGGTCTTGCTCTGCACTAAGCAGAGCTGCAACCGCACCAGATGCATTCAATAGCAGCTGCTTTGAATTCCAGCAGCGAGGCCGCGATGCAGCTGCCGACTCCATACACACACACGTGTGCATGTGTGTGACACTGTGATGGGCTCCAGAGCTGCTGACTTCACTGGAGAGACTCTCTGACCAGCCAGAAATAAAGCCCCAGGCAGCTATAAGTGCATTGTCTGCTACGCCATTTGCAGGCCCTTCAGCGCCTGCCGCGGCTGGTCTCTGCTCAGAGAAAACCACCTCGAGTCACTGCGTAAAAGCCACTGCCCCATGACACCTGGCAAGCCGCCCTCCCTTTATGCATGGTTGGCAAACGCATTGTACGGCGGAAGGAGCAGCATGCTCCGAGGCACTTGGTTGGGTTTGGGAGCACGGGGAAACAGAGTGTCCCCTACGGCTTTCAACAGAGCTATTTTCAAGCATGTTCCTGATCTCTGAACAGCTCTGCAGATATTTCCACAGCAGCATAGGGCAGCAGGGGCTTGGAAAACAGAGCATGGAAAGAAAAACAACCCAAGAACCAACCATCAAACAGCCCCAGGAAGCACTTAAATGAGGGAGGAGGAAAGAGGCCTGGGACTTGGCATTGACTTCCCAGTCAGGGCAGTGGCTGGGCCCTCGTCTCCCTGTGTTTTAGGGAGTTCAGGATGTTTCAAAGCCTTGCTCTCGAGTGGTGATTTGGGGGCATCCTTTGCATTAACGGTTGCACAGAAGGGCCCTGCCAGCCCAACGTGCCTACAAGAGGGAACAGGAGGCCGTGTCGGAGAGACGGGCTGCGGTATTCAAGGCAGGGAGATTTTAGCTATGCCTGGGATGGCCAAGGCAGCCACAGCAGAGAAATACATGGCTAATAATAATGCTGCAAGCCAAACTGATCCCCGGTGTCACCCGCCAAGGCCAGCCGGTCTCGGATGGCGGGGGAGTGACAGCAGGGATGATTCGGGCCACACGCGGTCACAGACAGACGCCTGGCACAGAGTCAGGCAGAGCCCGGCCGGTGTCCGCACGCTCACGAGTCCCTGCTGGGCCCCGTGAGCTGCTCACCACATGTGCAAAGATGCACGTTTGTACATGGAGCGTTTTGGGGTCAGTGGGTCTGGGGGCACATGGGAGTGTCTGAAAGTGTATGTGCAAAGGCAATGCACATGGGGATATGCCTATAGGTGCGCATCTCGGAGGGTGTGTATAAGTGTGCACAAAGGAAGGGGAGCACGTGTGTCACACCCCCTTGGTCTCTGGGGGGGCTTTCTCGTGCCCTCCCCCCTCTTTTCCTGTGTGGTGATCCCCTGGATGCCCAATGGCAGAGTGAATGCAGGGCAGCCAGCCCCCAGCTGTGCTGAGATCATGGGTTCAAAGTAGAGACAGGGGCTGTGTTTCCCCCCGAGCTCTGCCCTGGCCCACCTCAGCCTCGTTTTCCCCTTCTGTGACATAAGGTGGATGATCCTGCCTTGCCCTCTCCCTAGGACGTGTCAGCTCGGAGCCACGATCCATTCTTACTCTGCACACGTACAGCAAATAGCACAGAGGGACCTCGCTTCCCTGACGGGTAAAGAGCTTGGTGATACAGGCAAGGATAATTACAGCATGGGAATTCAGTTCCCGGCTTCCTGGTGCAATGTTGGCCAAGTCACTTAGCTGCTTTGTGCTTCGTCCAGGGGTGGATGCGGGGGATAAGGACCCTTCCCCTCCTGCTCCCAACGATGTTTAAAGGTCAGGCTCCTTTGATGAGAGGCGAGATGTTTGGATCTGAGCATCGCACATGCGAGGGGGAGGCAGAGATTTGAGATCTGGACCTCAAACCCTTCAGTAGGGGGGCAGATCCATGCCGCAAAGCAAAAGGCTTCCCTGCTCTTTCAGTCGAGAAAGCAGCTTTGGCTTTGGTGGGATTTAGGCACACTCTGAGAGGGCTAAGATGCCGTCCCGAACGGCAGCGTCTTCCTGCCGCCAAGCCTTGATCTCCAGCCCGGTGGCTGCAGGAGCCGTCATCTCTTTGTACGGAGGATGACGCACTGCCGGGGGGTGGGGGGAGGACTCGACACTGTGTCTTTCCAGACACGTGTTGAAATGGCACCGCCGGGGCCCGGGGGCCAAGACTCTGCGACTTCAGGCTGGAATGTGCTGTGACCCCCCCAGCCTCAGCCGGAGCCAGATCTCCAGGAGCTGAGCTCTCTGCCAGGCCAGCACCTGCCAGGACATATCAGGGGGCTCCTCTCCTTCCTGCCTCTGCACAAATGAGCCTTTCATGAGCAGCAGCAGGGGGTGGGAGGCAGGGAGGGAGGATTGGAGGAGAAATTCCCAGGTTAAAGTTACCAGAATAGCTCCGGGTATCAAATGCATGGAGCCATGCATCTAGGAATGGGGAAATTATGGTCGGGGCAGCACTGGGACAGTGCTCACAGCGTGAATAAATGCCATCCCACTTGCCCAAAGGGTCTGAGTAATGTCCAAGCCACGGACGGGCTGAGCGGGATTGCCCAGACACACCATGCCCAGCTCTCTGCTGCTGTCAACGCTGCAAAGTGAAGGCCCCACAGACAGCCCTCTCCAGTTCGGGTCTGGTACAAATGACGGATGGTGATGGTGGGAGCTGAATCCAGAGCAACGAAACCATGTCACAAAACCCAAAGCAAGGATGGAAGAGCCTGGTCTGAGGTCAGGGCTTGGATCGGGCACCGTCCTGCAGATCCACAACCGAGCTTTGCAGACACGCTGTCCCTGCAGCGTGCGATGTCCTCCACGTTCCCGCTCCAGACTGAGAAGCCAGGGAGGCCTTGCCTCGAATCCTAGAGACAAAGACAGGAAAGGACCATTGCACTGCACGGGCCAAAGGATTGTACCCCCGAGTCCCCGCACCATGTTGATACCCTTGTCTCCAACGGGGTGGGATCCAGTTTGTGAAGCCTGGTTCTCCACCTGCTTCTGTTCATCACCAGCTCTTGTGTGACACTACCCGTTCTCAGGTCTTGTTTTATGCACATCTATCATGTCTTTTTGGGCCTTCCCTTCTTACTCCTATCCCTGACTCTCACGACCTGGATTTCCTTTCCCCCATGGTCACCTGGCCTCCTGCCTACGTGCCCGAACCGTCTCTGTCTGCTCTCGCTCAGCCTTTGATGCCACCTTTGCCTGGTGCTGCACCCATTTGTTCCTCGCCGACTCTACAACCTCCTCCTCTCCCTCTTCTCCTCGATCTGGGACAGAAATTCAATAAACCGATTTAACCTAAATCAGTTAAGTCTGACAATACATCCCACCAGGTTTATCTTATATCTAGATAAAGGCAGGGGGTCAGACTCAATGATCTAATTGGTCTCTTCCAACCCTAACCTCTATGAAGCTATCTATGAAACTATCTTAAACTGATTTGGGCCATTTTGAAAGGGGTTTGAATGCACTGAACTTCTGTTGTGTTACATGTTTGAACTGGTTTCTGATCATTTATACTGGTTCATGTATAATTTCTGTCCCTAACCCTCTATGGACAAGGGTTCACCCCTCTGCCAACAGCAGCAACCCAATATGTCAGTCCCGAGCCTAGATCAAGGGAGACGCTGGTAGGCAACTAGCCATGACTATCAAGATGAATTCAGGGTGTCGAGAGTCCAAGGCTGTCGCTTCTGGCTCTGCTAATGCCTTCTCTGTTGGCTGGCATGGTTTATGCTCACCGGACCGGGATGTAGGTGCTTGTTGCAGTGTGCCTGGTGGTACGGGACAGGACAGACCTCTTCCAGTGCTCTGCTATCACAGGCAGTCATCTAGGTCATAAACCTCAGTATTAAATGAGCTCGTTCCCAACACTGGCCCTTGATGAACTCTACTAGTAACCTCCCTTGAGTAACTCCAGAAGATCTGTCCCCTTCCCTTGGTCCTTTATGTCCTGTGGGTATGCATGTTTGTGTGTGTGCTCACATGAGCGCACTGTTTGTATACACCAGTGGTGCTCAACCCCTGGCCCACCGGCCAGTCCCCCACGGGTCTGATTATATAGCAGCGTGGGGTGGCACGAGATGGATTGGGGCAGTGCAGAGTTAATCAGAGAGGCGTGGGGTTAAGCACGGAGGCACAGGGTGATAAGGGACTGATCAGGGCGGCGTGGCATTGATGGAGGCAGCTGGGGTGGCACAGGGTTGACCAGGGCACAATCCCAGTGCACTGTAGACTGGCCCCGTGCCACTCACCTGGCCCGCGGAGCTGAAACTTTGGACACTGCTGGTATACACACCAATTTTTTCCCTCTCTGCGTGCTTGCAGTCATCTGTGCCCATCTGCTTATCTCTAGTGCCTGCAGGCTTCTTGTGCACGGTTACTTCTGTACCCTTGAGCGAAGAGACGCGCGTGGTTATTTTCTGTACATTTTCCACGGGACTTTTTTCTGTTGGAATGTGTGCATACACGTCTGCACGTGCGTGTGTGCAATTGCAGTCGTGATTTTTGTGTGTGCGCAAAGCCTCTCTGCTTTGGGCTTTCCCTAGAGCCCTATCACCTCTCAAGCTCTCTAAGCCGTGTCTCCTTCCCTCGCACTGTCCCCACTGCAGAAGGCAAGCGAGAAACTGGATTTGAACGAAACCTTTAGGAACGTGTATCCGAAAGGGTTAAGCCCAGCGGGGTGATGTCATTGAGTGGTCCCGGGAGCTGCTGGAATAGGAACGTGTTTGCTTTTTGCCTTCCCCGAAAGTCTCTGCTTGCAGGGCCAGAGACAGCAGTGTTTTAACAACATGAAATGAATAGCTCCATGACCTCAGCCATCGCACACGTCCTCCTTCTCTCTGTGCCAGCACGGCGTGTTGAGCCTCCAAGTCTCTGCACACCACATGTGCACAAGATGAATGGCTGGACTGGGGCTGGGTCCTCTTCCTTGCTGCAGGCTGGTCTCGGGAGCCAGACGTGCGGTGGTGTTGATCTTGCAGCCCAGCGTGGCATTGCATCTCATTGGTGACATGGGCATGGCCTTGTAAAGCGCCACTGTGCCACTGATGGCCCACGGCGCAGCAGTATAATGTGCTGCCTGTGTATCGCTGCCAAATGCTCGTATCCAGGTCGTGGCTGTTCCATACAAGGTCAGGGGCTAATTTAATAGCTACAGCCTATTATCTGGATTACATGCAACCTTACAGGTTGACTACCGAGGCAAGAAACAGGTCGGCAGCCTGAGCTTTTCTTGCTTACACCCCAAAACACAGCCCGGAGCGTTATCCCATTATCCGGTGGCAATACAACATAGGCAGCACCTACCTCTACTGGCTGGGGAGACTGCAGGAGAGAGGAGGTTGGCGCACAGCTTGGCAGCAGGTCTTGAATTTGCTGACTTCTCCAAATTTCTCTCCAGCTTATACCCTATATTCCTAGATGGCTTATTCTAAATATGCTAATAAATGTTCTCGGGTTGGGGTTTTTTTGAGTTAGGTTTTTTTTGTTGTTGTTGCACTGAAACCGGGGACTGGACGAGCAGATCTCGTGTGGACGTAGAAGGTGTCAGTTAGTTGAGATGAATGTCCTTGGGAAAAAAAACGGAAAGGTTTCTTTTCTTCTTTCCTTGGGCACTGTGGAGTGACGTTCGGCACGGCTCTGTTTCTTCTTTACCCTAGTTTACGGTCTTCTCCGACAAGGCGGTTTTGTTTTTGTGACCTGTCTAAGCATCTTCACAAAAAATATGCCTGTTCGAGCAAAACAGCCTCTACTACACGTGGTTGCATCAATCACGCCTGCTGACATTTGAAGATAAAGCTATGATATAGTACCTGTATGTCTGGATTATTGAATGTACGATTCCCTTATAACGTCTCCTTTTGGGCCTTGTGCCCTGTGTAATTGGATCTCGTTATTACCGGTTTTGCTTCCTGTGCTTTGCTGACCACGCTGGTTGTCATGTCTGCAAAGGGTTGCTCTACAGTCAATCCAAAACAGGCGGTGGGGCCTTCTGCTTAGCCACACTTTTGCAGCTTGGCCTAGGTCCCTTGAAAATGGCCAAGGTTGGTGACAAGTCCTTGATTTGGTTCGACCGATTTGCCTTGCCAGGCCCAACCGAGACCTGGTTGTAGGCATCTGCAGGGCTGGGAGAAATGCAGCTGGTTCTGGTGGGGAACTCTGTTTCTCGTGAGCTGCAAGGACCTGGAGAGGAGAAGGGGTTGCCTGCTAGACAGCTAATAGCCGAGGGTGACTACCCACCGCCTGGATGACCTGAATGTGTCTCTTGGGGGGTGGATTTCCAGGTGGGATGAGGGTATGTCTGCACAGCAAACTGGAAGGGAGACTGTGAGAAGTCCTAACTCTCCCCCAGGGCATAGTCTAGGCAGCGGGGCAGCAACACCCGTGGAGATAGAGTCAATGGGCAGGAGCAGGTCCATATCCAGGCTCCCCCAAGGGTGTATATTGTGGTTGCCAGCACATGCTAAAATCCTCATCACCACCTCTTCACTGCTGTGGCGAGCTGGCTGGCTAGATTGAGCCATCACATGCCTATATTTTGCTGTGTATGCAGACCATAAGAAGCATGTCCGGGGGGCTCTGCTATGCTGCAGAGGTCCTGGCTGAGTTTCTCAGGCTCCTCACCACGGTGGACCTGAAGGCAGCCAAGGCCAATAGTGCTCAGTGACTTGAACACCCAGGAGGAAGTCAGGGGAGATCTGCACCTTCTAGACTAACTAAATCAGAGATGCATAGCATAAGCTTTCATAAGCAGCATCCTGCTTCAGTGCCCAGACAGACGGTGCATCTCCAGACTGGCCCAGGTATTCATGGAAACCATTGGCGGGGTCTTTCTTCACTGGCATCTGGCTCAACTTACATAAATGCCTCTTCGGGCTGTAGTATTTTGGGAGGGGTTGGTGAAGCAAAAGAGCGGGCATGGGTTGGGTTGACCATCACAGCAGAATCACACAGTTGCCAAGGGCTGTGAATCTCCAGCCCAAGCCATGCAAGGAAGGTCATCCTGCTGGTGGAGACAGCAGCCTGGTTCACCCCGGCTCCCATCATCTCCCTCGCAGCTTCTCCAGGTCCTTTACCCATAGATTTGCTCCAGCCAAGCGGAGCTGCTTTCCCTCCACGGAGACAGAAAGGGACTCAGAGACTTTGCATGTCCATAGCTCTGTGTGTCACCAGGAGGGTGATGGAGTCGCTTCTTTTCAGGGGTCTTTCCAGGATGGAGAAGATCATTGGGGAGGCAATAAGCATTAGACTGACAGACTGTCAGGACCTTCCCCAGGGGAGGAAAGAGCACCAGGGGTTCCCAGTGAGCCGCCGGATGGATGATCTTGACTGGTGGTGCCAACCTGTTCACCCCAAAGGCCAGAAGAGAGGTGCCAGGTCCACCCAGGGTCAGATCCGGTCCGTAGGTCCAATCTGGCTCATGGTGCTGGCTCAGCTTGGCCCTGGTGCAGGGCCTGCTCCAGTGGTGCGGGTGCAGCAAGGAAAAGCATTGCTGCCAGGGACAAGTCTAGCTGGGCTCAGCCAGGCCGCCTGGCCGAGCAGCAGCCCCAAGCTCAGGGAGCGTCCACATACACCTACTCCAAGCCCTGCTGCACAAAGCCAGCCTGCTTTAAAGGGGTGGCCGAGGTGCACCACCTTCCTGGGAGCAGTGCCCTGGACTTCGGCACGTCCAGCAGAGCAGCAGCTGGAACACGTGCTGGTCTGTGCAGATCCCTCCAGACCTTGCTGCAGACCCCAGACTCGAGCTGCTGCAAAGGAGGGCCGTTCTCTGCAGGGCTGGGCCTCACTGATCCCTAGCCGCCTCTTGTCCCCGCTGGCCCACTCCCCTCAGCTGGGTTTAGGCTACTCCACACCTGCCCCCCACCAAGGAGGGTTTGCATGGGATATGTCTTCTCCTCTCATTTAAGGACCAACATTCGCCATCCCCCCTCAGGGCGCAGGAAGTGCCGGGGGTCCCTGTCGTGCTGATCTGGTGGCTTCAGAGAAAGGACCTTTCAGGCTGTGCCATCTCTCAACCCATGATGGCCCTGCAAAGGTTTGGCTGAGCCCACTCGCTGCATCCCTGGCCCCTCCAAATCAGGAGGTGATGGAGGAGGACTCTGGAGGGGTCTGGTGCTCTCCAAATGAACGGCAGCGTTTACTTTCCACCATCCATATTGGCGTGTCTCGACTCAGGCTTTGACGTCCTTGCAGGGAAGTCCCACCACTTCTGTGAATGCAGATGACAGATTAGCCAGGGAAGGATGCCTTGGCTTGCATGATATGCTGGGGCGGATCACAAGAAATGAGTCCCCTGGCATGTGCCTTTCCCAAAAACATCTCAGCTGGGCTGTGCCCTTGGGAGGGACAGCAAATTCGTCCACCGCCTCCCAGCTTGAGAGTCTCAGCCCAGGACGGGCCACTTTGCCAATAGCCCCAGATCCTGCTCGATACTCAGCTCCCCGCAGGAGGCCCTGAGTGCCTTGGGCTCTTTGCAAAGCCAGGAAGGATGCTCAGTATTTTGCAAGAGGCTGTCACTGTTTCCTAAGAACGGGATCTTGCTGTCTTTGCTGGTGCAGTGCAAAAAATAGCTCTTTTCCGAACGAACCCCAAGAATAGAAAGGAGAAGCGGAGGTCACGTATTTTTAGTCATGGGAAGAAGAGAGCTGATTTCCATCTCTTTTTTTCCACAGCTTTGCAGCTCCGAATTTGACTCACCCTCCCTCTCCCCCCGGCTTCAGTTTCCCAGGGAGTTCAGATTTGGGGGGGATCCAGGAAAACAGACCCTCTCCATACTTTCATGGGACCACAAGCTTTGGTCTGCTCCCCCGGGAACTGAGCACATGTGGCTCGTTCCCAGAAGGATGCATCAGCTCTTCTCCCCGATGGAGGAAGATCACGCGGATTAGGCGAGGCGACGACGTTCGTGTTTCATCCAGGGTATACGAAGAGCGCCCACCATTGCTCTGCGAGCTGCTATGGGCAGCAGCCTCGTCCCTGCTCTCTGTTCAGTGAATCGGGGCCGTTCATCTTTCCCTGCTTCCCTTCTGAAAGGATCCACCTGCGATGGTCTGGGGGAAGCGGTCCAGGCTGCAATGTCTCCATGGCAGAGGCTGTCTTTAATGGGCTTGCCTTGCGTCTGGCAGCGATCAGGATCTCTATGTACCGCAGTACAGACAGTGAGTAAGCATAACAGGGCGGTACGCAGCGTTTGGCCTCGTTCTGCAGCTCTCAGATAAGAAGACCGAGCATCTGTCTGCCAAACAGCGAGGATCGAGTAACCCTTATGTACGGTCCGTCACAGGCCGAATGGCTAAGTGACTTGATTTCTCCCGGCGTGATCTTGGGCTGGGTGACATGTGTCCCCATATCTATCATGAGTCAGTGCATCTCACTCCCACTCAGGATTGAGCAGGATTAATGAGGCGTCCTCAAGCCAGCAGTGGCACTACTGAGGAATATAAACCCTCCCGCTGGCCCTGCCACAGCCAACCTTTGTCTGATAGGAGCTACAAGGAAATTCCCCTGGCTAGTTATCCCATCCCAGCCCTCAGCAAGGGGAGAGGCTTTCAGTCTAGGGACAGAAGTTGCATATAAGGAAGCCGGTTCAAATCTGTAACCCAACAAGTTCAGTGCACATAAACCGCCTTCAAAATGGCTGTTTAAGATACACCTGGATGGATGCAATAGCACACTTAGTGTTAAATTGGACTTAATGTTAAATTGTTAATGTTAAATTGAATTTTCTGTCCCAGATCCTAGCGGCTTCTGTCACAGGCAGGTGCTTGACCATGGGTTTGCCCCCATGTGGCTCTTGCTGTGGTCCTGCAGCCTGAGATCCTTTTCCAGCTTGAGAGCTGGATGCAAGAGGTAGCTCAAATCGGGAACCTCCTTTTCTGGTCCCTTGCCAGATCTGGGCGCTGCTTTTTCTCCGGTGCCTGCTCTTGCATCGGCTTTCGCGTCATCATTGTCTATGATCCTATAAAGCCCGTGAGTCACCTGGGGAAGAGCGATGCATGCATCGGAGCCATGTCGCGCCTTTATTCCTGCTAATCCCTCTGTCCAGAGAGTGCCGGGACCTATTCAAGCAGGAAGCCCTGCCCACCATGGTCCAGGTAGCTGGCTGCAAGTTCGGCACCGACTCAGACCTCCAGGCCTCTTTACACGGCAGGTGAGCAGCCTCTGGGGAAGTCTGGCAGGAAAGAGAGCAAACTGGGACCACAAAACTTTGGATCCTGTTAAACACAATGCAGCGTGGCATCTTTGGGGGCTGGCAGCCAGTTGAAGGAGGGTTGGATAAAAAGGCTTGCACAATTATGTGGCTAAGAAGGAGCGTGAAAACAGGAAGGCCTGCAAAAGCTCAGGGGGTTTATAAGGGATAAGGACCTTCATGCTTCAGGGCAAAGAGGATCCTGGGACTGAAAGGGGTCAGGAAGAAACCTGGGTTTGTTGCATCTTCCTCTAGGGCATTTGCTGGTTGGAGGCAGGACTCCAGAGCAAACGCACTTTGTTTGGACCCAACGTCCTTGCGTTAGAAGAGGGATGGGGATGAAGTCTTCATCTCGGTGACATCCGTGGGAGTTTTGCCTCTGAGGTCAATGGGGCTGGGACGGCTGCCGGCAGGGCACCGGTGAGACGCACCACGCAAGCACCCCAGACGCGGCACTCGAAGGGCAGGACAACGAGCATCCCTGGAGCCGAAGCTTGGGTGTGAGATGCAGCGGCTTTCCCGAGTGGCCATTTCATGGGCCTGGCGAGACTGAATCTCAGAGCACTCACCTTAAATGGGGCCAAGGAGCGGGAGGCTTTGCTGCGTAGAGCCCGGTGCGGCTTGCGTCAGCACCCAGCTCCTGCCGCGCTCCACAGAGGTCGCGGTAACCTTACAAGCATCGTACGTGAGCATGCATGACTCGCTGTAGGTATGTCTACACCACGTCCCAGCGTGTCTGGAGGGGGGAAGCTCCCAAACACACCCACCCTAGTCATCCCCTCCTGCCTGCCTCTGCCAAACCCAGACATGCACATCTGGGTCTCCCCTGTCTGGGCCAGTCCCCTAATCACCCCGCTATTGATGGGAGACCCTTTCTTTTCTCCCTCCATCGTCCACTCTGCTGCACAAACGCAGGGCGACCCGGTTCCACTTAGCAGAAAACCAAATCATGCGGCAGTGCCCCAAATTGCCATGACACAGCTAGGTACATGCCATTGGGGTGCATGACGGTGCAAGGGCACCCAGCCCCGAGTCTCTCCATGCTTCAGTTCCTCTCCTGAATGATCCTTACAGCTGGCCTCCCATCCCTTGTCCGCCACGTAGATGTGGCCTGGAAGCTGCTTGGGGCATGGCTTGCCTGTTATTTCAGTGCTTGCAAACACCTGGAACTAGGGGAACTTTGTCTTGTCGGGCAAGTGGATCCCGATGCAACCCAATGCAGGGGATGACCTGGAGCTGGCAGAGATGTCCACGCAGGAGGCTGGGAGCCAGGCTTGCTCCTGTCCCCTGTGCAGATTGATGGACCCCTCCTGGACAGAGAGCGGAGGTTTCTCTGCCCAAGAGATGACCCACGGCTCTCCCCTCCTTTAGCCTCGTGCAGCCCTCGGCTGTCGGCCGGCTGCAGGCTTGATCCCTCCCAGCGAGGAGATAGAAGCCAGATGTGCCTGGAGAGCTGGAGCGAAAGACTCGCCCTCCGCACAAACGTCACAGCAAAGACCGTAAAACCTTCGCCCTTCGACCGCCTTCGGACGGGAGCCAGGATGACGTGGTGAACTCCCGCTTGCTGCAGACATCAAAGGGCCTGGGGGAGCTTCAGACCTGTCTCTGCAGCATAACAGAGATGGAGAGACTCTCCTTTTCCCCAGCTGCTTTTCTTCCAGCCGCCCCTTTGCTCAGGAGGCGTCTATGAGACACTCCTTGCTCAAAGCGCCGTAGGGCTGAGCCCTGGCTACTTCTTAGTTAGATGAGTTTTCCCCTCGTGCCATCTCCCTCCCAGCCTCCCTAGCCTAGCACGCAGGCAGAGATGTCTCTGCCTAAAGGAGGGGAAAAAGATGGTCTAATGGGGACACGGAGACACTAGATCAGCTCGTTTCAGGGTTTTGTTTTAAGCCCTCTTCAAAGGTGTGTTGGCTGCGATTGACTGGGCTGTGTCATTGCTCCTAGACGGAGGTCCCTAGAGGGTCTTGCCCCTCCGCTTAGCATCAGACCGATCATATATTTGAGGTCTGGAAGCAATTTTACCCCAGGGGCACGTTGGTATGGACGGTGGGGGGTGTTGCCTTCTTCTATAGCAGGGGGGCCTGGCCTCAACCTGAGCGTACTCAGCCTGGGATCTCTCGAGCATATAACAACCACCTTTTCCAGAAGCAAGATGTTGCTGCGATTCCCCTGCTTGACCTGCGGCAGGCTCAGGTGTGTTGTCTGGGGCTGTGTCGGGGTTAGTGGTAGCTTAACTAAGAGGTTAGATCATGGGTTTGTATGGGATGGTTTGGACGGGGCTGATCGTGTCCCCGCAGGAGGTCCCTTCCGGCCCCGCTTCTCTGTGATTCTGTGATCTCACCTACACCCAGCATTGCCGTGGCCTCTGTGCACCACCCCTCAAATGCAAATCATAAAGCTTCCTCTGTTCATCCTGCCTCCTTAGTGCGAGGTCTTCAGAGCAGGGCTTGCCTGATAATCATAACACGCTCGGGGGACACTTGAATCCTGTTCCTCTCATGCAGGTAAACCTGTAGTAGACACGAAGACATGAGGACTGGGTCTCGTGGAGCTGAGGGGGTGATGATCTCCCCTCATTGCACTAACCAAAGTCCAGCGCGTTGTATGGGAAGAGCACAAGACCTTGCCGCGCAGACCACGTGTCGACTGCTCTCACTCGGAAAACGGCTAGAGGACGTGAGGACACAAAGCCTGGTTGCACCGGTGCTGTGAATTTGCTCATCGTCCCCACCTCTTGGGAGCGGAGCTGCACTGGGAACATAAGAGCATGGGAGATGCCAGCCCACAGGTCCACCTAGCCCCGTCTCTTATCTGTCGGGGTGGCCAAGAGTGGATGCTACAGGGAAGAGGGTTGCAGTAGGGCCTCTCCAGACTGGTCCATCCCCAGCCCCTCTCCCCCTAGAGATCCCCGCATTCAGCGCCCTAGGAAGTCCTAGTGTGGAGGTTGCAGCCCTACTACCATGTTTACTAATGAACCTGGCTTTTTCAATCCCTTTTTCCATCTGGTTCAATGATCAGCCCCTACTACAGCCTGTGGCAGTGAGTTCCACAAGTCAATTATATTCTGTGTGATTAACTGGGAGCTGTTGGAAACCTTCTTGCACATATTCATCTAGGGTTGAGCGAGAGAATAAATCGTCACTCCCTGCTTGCTATCTCTGTGCCATTCGTGATTTTATCCTTCATCCTCGCCCCCTCTCACTAGTCTTAATTACAAGCCTAGTTCTCACCACCCGAGGCCAGATGAAACATGTCAGCTGTGTTTTAGGCTCCAGTAATTACATGGCAGACCTCCGGCACGGTTAAACGCGCTTCACCATGGCAATGCACGGGAGAACAAACCATGTCAGGATAGAGATGCGCCTTATAGACTAACTAAATCAGCTATCTATATGCTTTTGCGAGTCCAAGTTTGCTTCATCAGATGCTATGTTAACACCGTGTGGGCATGTCTGCATGTGCATTTACTGCGCACTAAGCAGTTTTCAAGCTGGCGTTTACATGTGCAGGCGTTACAGCGCAGTCATGCTGTGTATGGACCAACTTGGGAGCAAAGTTCGTCCCAAGCCAGTCCACACGCACACTGTTACTGTGCAGTAACACATCTACACGTGCATGACTGCACAGCAGCTACTCAGGAGTAAATTTACTCAGGTGCAGATTTGCTACCTGCATCACACAGATAGCAAATTTACACCCCAATCAGCATAAGTCACCATAGTTACTGCACATGTGTACATGCATGACTGTGCAGTCACCTAAATTACTGCGCAGTAAGTGTGCACGTGTAGATGCGCCCTGTTAGTGCTTTCAAAACATGCAGGACCACCGGACATTAGCACCATCCAAGAATATGCTTAGAAGCACACTTCAGCCTACATGGTGCTGTGATGCATTTTGCTTACGGCAGGAGTACGGGGCGCTACCACAGCCTCACTGCGCCCTAGCAGGATTGCACCAGTGTCCTTTCTGTATAGAAACGTGGGCTGCGGCAAACCCCATCAGAAACCAGTTTATCTGGAATCTAGTTTAAAACCCAGTTGATTCAGTAGTTTCCTTATGCAGTCTAAAAACCAGGAGCGACCGGGGCCCCCGCTCTTGTATTAACAGCCAGCCAAGGATTCCCTGCGTGTGCATTATGACTCACAAAGGAATTCCAGCGTTTTAAAGCTTTACCGTGTCGGCTGCTCAAGTTATGAAGATCTTTTCTGTTTGATCGTTTCTAATTTCCCAGGTCTGGAAAAGCTGTCTGGTCGCATCACCCCGATGTGAAAATGAGCATTGGTTACATTTTTCTTGCTCCCGCTGCAGTAAATTATCCGAGTTCAGGATCTCAGACAAGGAACGCTTTGAAAAGGTTACAACAACTGGGGGTTGCCTCTTGCAGTTGTTCTTTTAATATAGCGAAAAAGCAGATGCGCGCCAGGTTTGGCAAACAATTATGGACTCAACAAGCGTGTATTATAGGAAACCTGTGGCTGCCCCAAAATTACTCCATTCTCCGAATACCACAGTCGCTCAGATCTTCAGGATGAGAGCAGGGCTTAACCCCTGCATTCTTCTTCTTTAAAAGCACGGGGCTCCATAGCTTAAGCTTGCGGAGAATCACCAATAGTTTCCAGCAGTATAGGCCCAATGACTGCTACAGTTTGGATCCCAGCTAAGGGCAGGTGTGCACACATCCAGTCCCCTATTGAATGCTACACTTTGGCTTTAGCCCCCTTGAGACGCCTTGCTCCTTCCATGAGCTACCTTGCAGGTAGCAATGTCAAAAAGGGGTATCTAGGAACCTTCTTCCAACTGCGCCCCATGCAGTGTCCAGAGGACAAGGGTCTACGCTAGTCTCCCGCTGCATGACATTTTGGGGCCCATTTGTGAAAGAAAGCAAAATGGGCCAAAAGAAATCTCATGAGGTTCAACAAGGACAAGTGCAAAGTCCTGCATTTAGGACGGAGCAATCCCCTGCACCGGTGCAGGCTGGGGGTGATGGGCTGGGCAGCAGCTCTGCAGAAAAGGCCCTGTGGGTGACAATGGACAAGAAGATGGATAGGAGCCAGCAGTGTGCCCTTGGTGCCAAGAAGGCTAATGGCATACTGGGCTGCACTGGTTCCTACCGTTACCAGTAGGTCAGAGGAAGTGATTCTTCCCCTCTATTCAGCACCGGGGAGGCCACATCTGGAGTCCTGTGTCCAGTTTTGGGCCCCACACTACGGGAAAGATGTGGGGAAACTGGGGAAAGTCCAGCAGAGGGCAACAGAAATGGTTGTGGGGCTGGGGGACAGGACTGGTGAGGAGAGGCTGAGGGAACTGGGCTGATTTAGTCTGGAGAAGAGGAGACTGAGGGGGATTGAATAGCAGCCTTCACCTCCCTGCAGGGGGGCTGCAAAGAGGATGGAGCTGGGCTGGTCTCAGTGGGGGCAGAAAACAGAGCAAGGAGCAATGGGCTCAAGCTGCAGCAAGGGAAGTTGAGGTTGGATATAAGGAACAACTTTCTCAGTAGGAGGATGGGGAAGCACTGAAGCAGGTCACCCAGAGAGGTGGTGGAGTCTCCATCTTTGGAGGTTTTGAAGACCCAGCTAGACCAAGCCTTGGCTGGGATGATGCAGTTGGGGCTGGTCCTGCTTTGAGCAGGGGCTGGACTAGATGTGACCCCCTGAGCTCCCTTCCCATCCTCGTTGTCCATGACTCTCAATGATTCAGCAGGGGTGGGGCCAAGGTGAGGCTGTCGCTCCATCCACTTCTGAGATGGGGCCAAAGCTCGGTTGGGACCTTGGCTCCTGGGATGGGGGTCAAGTTTTGGCTGCAGCTCCTCCTCCTTCCAAGGTGAGGCCAGGTTTGGCTGCGACCCCCCCTTTCCTTTCCTGCCAAGAAGTGACGAGAGACCAGGCCCTTCCCGGTAACAGCGTGATAAGCTCCCATCCCAGCCTCCCCTGGGAGAGGGTCAGCCGAGACCCCTCCGGAGATTCGCACTCATACCCCCAGACGATGATCTACGGCTTTACACCGACATGCGTGCGCTGCTTGACAGTTCGGGCAGCAGATCCTCCTGAAGAGCAGCCCGATCCCACAAGCCTGTCTGGGGTTATTGCATTTCCTCCCTTTTATTCCCGGCCGTCGGCTGAGCTGCAAGGACGGGACTGAATGAAGTCTGGCTTCTCCCTTAGTCCCTGTGCTTTAGCATTTGCCAACTGTTTGACCACAGCCCCTTGGCTCGTATCTGCAGCGTCTGGGATTCCAGCTCGTCCGTCATCCAAGCTCGAGCCAGACCCAGGACAGCGGCGCGTCCAAAAACCAGACAAGACCAGGTGCATTCAGTCCAGTACGGCCACCCAAAGCTTCGAGGGGGAGGAGGTTATTACATACGATGAAATAACTCATCAGCTCCGAGAGCAAAAGGCCATTATTTTGGAAACTCTCTCTTTTTGACATTGTTATGATCACGGCCGTTATCACTGTTACACTGCAGTGTTTCCTAGCGCGGAAGGGTTTTTCAGGAAATCTGCTCCTTGAAACGGAGAGGAAAACCCTGGCTATGGGTCAGCGTTGCAGGCTGGACAGTTTGAAACAACTCTGAAACTCAGGATATCCGGCCCAACCTGCGCTGATATGTTGTTGAAGTCTGCTGTAGACCATCCCATTCCCAAAGCATCACTGGTGCTGCTCTTCTCCAAGCCCTGCATCCCTAGAGAGGTGTTGAACAAAGCCAGGCAAATACAGGGGGCTTGGGGAGATGGGGGGAAAAAGGCGATTACTATAAATACCTCCCTGACTTCAATCTCGTGCATCTCTCACGTGTTTGCCGCTGACGCAAAGGGGAGACAAACAGCTCGGCCGATCTCATCGGGGATATTTCTCTTAGTTTTAAATTCAATTGAACATTAGCAAAAAAAAATCAGCTCCTGCCTTCCCCGAGGTTTTATGACATTTTCCACAATAACTTTTCATCCTCGCTGGCTTTTCAACCTGAAAGTGGATGAGGCAGTGGGGCATGTGGTTGGGACTGCAGCTGGCCAGAGCTGGTGGTCGGGTACCGAGGGGTTTCTGCAAAATTCATCAAAACGCTGAGCTGCAACAGCGTATGCCATGTTCGAGCCCTGTGCCAGCTTCTACTGAGCTGCAAAAGCTTGTCGCTGGAGTGGCTTGTGGGGAAAAATAGGGGACCCAACACTCGGCTGGTGTAGCTTCGTTGCAGCTATGTCATTTTTTACCACCCAGGGACCTGGTTCTTGGAGCAATGCAGACCTACAACCTCGGTGCATCAGGCTCTAGGACTCCGACAGGATTAGAAGCCATGGATCTGACCCAAAGCCATCAGACTAGGACCCTTATCTCGGGCCATCAACAACGAGTCCATCTAGTCCAACATCACTTATGCGCCTTGCATGGATGCAGCGACCAAAATGCAGCCACTTCTGGAGTAAAACGTGCCGACCGTTTTCACGGCACATTCAAATGCTACCACGAAGGAGAAAAAAGGAGGACACGGTGTGTGAAATACTATGTGCTGGGGGGAGTTTTGCAGGGCGAGGTTGTTCTTTTTTGACTTTGGAGTTTGCTTGTACCAAAGACATTACTGCCCCGGTTTCCAGATTGTAAGACCCAAACACAGAGGCCCCAATATTTTAGCCTACCCCAAGTACTGGGTTCAATTTAGGGGGAAACTGGAAGGAACTGAATTGCCGCTGAAATCCCAGGGGGCCGTACGGATGGTAAATGTTATGAAACAGCCCCATGCCACAGGCAATGATCTGGTAGCAGCAGCACTGCTGATGGGCATCTTGGTTGGCACTGCCAACTGAGGCTGTGCAAGCAAATTGGGCGCAGGAACATCCCCACTAGGCCTCTCTTCCCCCCCATTCAGGAAGAGGGGGCTCTTGAGGGGCCCTGGTACAGAGCCAGTGAGGCCTGCTCTATCCTTGATGCATCGAGCTACCCCATTTTGGCAGCCAGCAGTGGCAAGGGGGAAGGCCAACACAGGGGACAGCAGGCTGACGGGGCTCCCAAGCTGGTTGTATGCAGCAGAGGCACTGCCCAGTGTCCTATTTATGTCCACATAAGATGGGGCCAGGCCCAAATGTCCACATTAAAGGCATCCAAAAGCACTGGGTGAGATAGTTTATCCCCTTTGTCCATGTAGGGGGTTAGATTCAATAACCCAATCCTCAATAACTGGGGCAGGGGGTCGGACCCGATGACCTGTTTAGTTCCCTTTTGACCCTAAGCACTATGAAACCCTTGAGGTCCCTCGTGCCTCTGCCAGAGGGATCCAGGAGTTAGCAAAATTAGTCGAGTTAGCAAAGTTAACTAACTGACCTAGGATCTGCATCTGACCCTGGCCAACATCAGATGTCCTTCAGGAAGGTGAAAGAGCCCAGTTGGGGCCGATATGGGAGAACATGCCCCAACATGGGGTCCCACCCTGTTCTCCGGTGGGCAGAGATGAGCCTCGGCCCTGAAGCACAAGGTCTGATGTCCCCTCCGAGAGGTTGATGATCATTCATTATGGCTCTAATTTCTTGCTCAGGTCCTGGCCTCAGCGGCACCCTGTAATGGGACATGCCATGGTCGTCTTCAAGCACTGCACATTGTAGCTCATCGGCCATGCTGGATCCCCAGTGTGGACAAGGCTCCAGTTTAAGAGACATCACCCAACAAAAATATTTTGTAGGAAAAGGACCACAAAAGAGGCTCTCCAAACTCCACGCTTTTGCTCAGAGCTTCCCAGCACATCTCATCTGAGGCTCACAGGGCCCACGCCAACCCCCACGTGTGGGTCAACATGACCCTCATTTTACACCTGGGGAAACTGAGGCACGGGAGAGGGCAAGAGACACATCTGAGGACACTTGGCAAAGCAGGGGCACAAAACGCAGAGCTCCTGACTCCAAGCCGGCGGGCCACGAGGCCTCCCGTAGAGGTGCATCTCAGGACAGGCGATGGGAGGCAGCCAAGAGACAAACGAGGTGATTATTCCTGCTATAAACAGAGACTGAGCTGAGCCGTGGTACGGAGACCTCAGAGCTGCTGCAGACAATGCATATCTCCCCGATGACAGTTGCAAGCTGCTAAAATAACCCCAAGGTGTTGCGGCGCGTCTCCAAACGCTGCAAGCTGCGCTTTGCTCGGAGGGATATGAATACGTCTGGAAGGAGCCACCCTGGATAAAGGATCAGATGCGGGGTCTAGAGGAGAGGCCCCCGCAAGGAGAAGGGCTGAGAGATGAGGGGGCTCACGTCTGCCTGGCACAGGCCGCTTCGACACTCATCTCTCCAGCCTCCCAGATTAGACTGGGTCGCATGTCAGAAAGATTTGCATTTCCTTCCCTAGCTGATCTCACTCCACTGCCCGCGTTGAACACCATATCTGGTGGTGTTGTCCTGCTCCGCAGCCCTGACTATATTTACGGGGCTGGGTGCAACGGCAAGTGCTCTGTACGCCCTCACTCATCCTTTGCCAACACTAGTTACCACCTCTATAGGGTCAGGCTTTTCGCCATCATTAAATGATTACCTCAAACACTTTGAAAGACGTATTAGCCCTCCACCGTTCGTGTTAGCTCTTTGTTTTTGCCACCAGAGTGACCGACGGGTATGTCTTTGCCTGAGAAAGTAGTCGGCTCTCACTTTTGGGGGTATATGATGCAGCCATGAGATGTCTCTATGTACTGGTAAACAAGAGAGACAGAGCTGGGGCTCGAGCTGTGCGGAAGGAAGCAGTTTTCTTTCATAACTGCCCCCCGATTGAAAGCGGATGGGGAGGCTGTATATCATGGATGACAAACTCTGCAAGGAGGAGACTGACAGCCAGGACTTTCATAGATTCATAGATGTTAGGGTCGGAAGGGACCTCAATAGATCATCGAGTCCGACCCCCTGCATAAGCAGGAA